>NW_028258156.1:24982500-25282951 GCF_053883595.1 Heterocephalus glaber
CCAACACTCACAAATTAAGGAAGGAAAAGTTTATTTTGGCTCACAGTTTGTAGAAGCTTCAGTCTGTGGTCAGCTAGCTCCCAGGCAGGACAGCATGGCAGAGGGGACAGCAGTAGGAAAGTGACTCATGGCATGGCAGTGGGAAGCAGAGAGAGAGATCAAGGGAGGAGGAAGGAGATAAACCTTTCCGGGCCACACCTGCAGTGGCCACCTCCTCCAACCAGGCCTCACCTCCCAAATAACATTTAACTATAAACTCTTCAGTGGACTAATCTCCTATTGAGTATCATGACCCCATGATGCAGTCACCTCTGAAAAGCCTCACCTATGAGCTTGTGAGGCTCTGGGGGACATTTAGACATTAACCATAGCACTCAGTGCTCCCTAGTTAAATTCTCAGTGCTGGGGGAGAACAAAAGGAGTGTGGAAGGTGCAGAAACAGGGCACAACGTGATGCATCACAGGACCTTGAAGTAGGTCAGTGGTATGAAGGGGCAGTCAGAACTGAATCTACCCAAAACAAGCAGAGACCTTGGGTTCACAAGGGGTCATGTTTGTTAAACCACAAAGAGTCACTAGAGATCTTTCTTTTTCTGTTATGATGCCTACAGCTAAGGATGTTGAAGAAGAGGCATTTATAGAAAATCAGAAGGAAAGGCCTATAAGGTAGGAAAGGAAACCAGGAGAGAGAGGTGTCATAGAAATCAAAGGAGGAGAGAGTTTTAAGAAGGATAACTTGGTCAACAGGTTTGAATATTCTAATGAGGCAAGGGAAGATAAGAAACAGGAAGTATCCATTAGATTTAGCAATGAGAAATGATGGTTAGCGGCCTTGATAAGATCAGTTTTAGTAGAAGCAGAAGCCAGCTTGCAATGGATTGAGCATTTAGTAGGACATAAAGTAATGGAAGGAAATAAAAAGAGAACAGTAGCTAGAGGAAAATGGGGATGTTACATGTTGCATTGTTTAAGATAGAGGCCTTGGCATACTTACACGTTATGTTTTAAAATGGAATATTTAAAAATAGCTAATAGAGAGGAATTTGAATTTTCCAGCACAAAGAAATGATAAATGTCTGAGATGATTGACATGCTAGTTAATATTTTATACATGGATTGGAATGTCATGCTGTATCCCATAAATAGGTACAGGTATTAGTATCATTAAAATAAAATATATTTTAGAAATAACTGATAAGTAGCAGTCACAGAATATTCATTGAGTTCATTATGTCCCTAAATGAGGAAAAAAAAAAGAAAGCTCAGAAAATTCAAGCAACTTGTCCTAAGGGAAGGAACAAGCATTTGAGCCTCGGTTGACACTTCTGGGAGCTCACACTCTTAACCCTTGTGCTTTTGACCACTATTCCTGATGATGATCATGATGAGGAGGATGAGGATGAGGATGATAGTGATTGCTTCAGTCACTTCCTGTCACTAGGACAAAATATCCAACCCCGCAACTTAAAGGAGGAGAAGTTTATTTGGTCTCACAGTTTTAGTCCCTGGTCAGCCAGCCCTAACTCAGGAACAGGATGGCAGAGGAACATGGAGGAGGAGAAGGTGCTCAACCCATGGCAGCCGGGAAGCAGAGAGAGCAGGGAGAAGCTGGGGAAGGAGAGATACCTTTCCAGTTCATTACCCTAGTGACTGCTTGCAACCAGCCCCCACCTCCTACCAGCACATTCAGCCACTGAACTCATCAATAGATGGATGCACTGATGAGTATAGCATCTCCACGATCCATTCACCTTCCACACATTAGAATTTGGGGGGACATTTAGAGCTAAACCATAACAGGGATGATGATAATGATGAAGGAACTTTTCCACTGAATTTTGACTAATGAAATGAATGTTGGTTATATATAGCCTGTAATTATTGGTGCCTTAATTTTCTTATACAGTATTTGAAATAGCAGCTTTATAATGGTAATGCTTTATAACCTGCATCACATCTGAGCTAAAAATAAAAGAATAGCTAAAATAGTTTTGAAAATATGTGAATTATTTGCGTGTATAAAATTCTATTCTGGGTTTTAAGCCTTTTTCATGTTCTAAATAAAAGTTACTCCTAATATGTAACACCTAGAATGTGTAAGCTTTTCCACTGAGATGTGTTATGGCACCTTTTTGCTCCTGATGGTAGTTGTTAAAATTGCCGGCTTGAGTCAGCCATCTGTTTGGAGTCTAGAAGTAACACTGATGAAGAACAAGTGTGCTCACTCAGCCTTGACTACCGTTGCAAAGAAATTAATTATATTTTTGTTTTTCATTCCAGCAAGGGGAGGGGGATGTCTTATTTAAGCACACTGTGGTATTAAACTCAGCTTGTGGAAAATGCTTATAAGCAGTTTTGTGATATTTTGATACACATTGCGATGATATGTAGGTGAGAAAAATGGCTCAAGGGAAAGGAAATGGATGATGGCTGGGATGGAGCCAGCTGCATGATTATATGTGTGGAAGATCAGTTTTTAGAAAAAAAGTTTTTATTTTCCCTACCAATGTCTTCAGTTGTCAAATATTAAACATTCAAAATACGTCCTGAATAAAATTGGCCCATGGGAAAAGACAGCAGTCAAGGTTATCAAAACATTAGAAAACACCAAGTGATCCCACCCATTCGCAGCACCTGTGAGAAGCTGCAAAATGATAAAAATGCGTATGTTGCCAGCTGGGCCATCTGTTCCAGCCACTGCTGGCCTGGTCAGGGTTGGGAATGCAGACACCTGTCAGATAAATTCACGTGTTGCAGGAAGCATTGTTGTTGGTGTTTTGGCAGGTCACCCTCTTCTCTTTGAACCAAAATGGGATGAGTGTTTTGGCAGTAGGAGCCCTGCATATGGTGCAGCATCCTCCCAGTGGAACATGGAAGTGTGGTTGGGTTTGCTCGTGGTAGTGGGCAATACTGTAGCACTGAATAAAATCATCAGAGCATAAAGAACTTGGAGGTGTTCTTCCCACCCTTGCTAACTCTAGTTGTCTCTACCTGATGTACGGAAATGTAAGAGGAAGGAAGAGTAATAACATGAGTAGAAGTCTCTGATAACAGTTTGTATAATTACTTATTTGCAAGCACTTCATGTGTATTATTTCTGTTATTCTATAAAATGTACTTCCTGTGTGGAAATTAAAGCTAGGTGTGTTTGGTAACTAACCCCAAATCCTGCAAGTATTCGGCCCATATTGGCATCTGGATCCGTCCAGTTGCAGCACTCAGGCTCTTAACTATAGCAGTTTCCCCCTTTGCATCTGAAGAGGATATGATTGATGATATTTTTTGGATTGTCTGAAATTTAAGATGATTTGGATGTGTCTGTTATCCTTTGCCTTGAAGTGCATTGAAGTCTCAGCTGTAGATTGATTTGTCTTGAATTTGTCTTCCAAGTCTAGTGTTTGCAAATTGACCAAGAGTAGAGACAAAGCCCAATCATTTGACTCCCTGTAAGGAAAGAGATAAATAATAGAAAATCAATCTGTGCTTTATTTGTACTCAGAAGCATAGATTCTACTGTAGAAAAACATTGACAAGTAGTTTTAAAAGAGCTTTGGGAGTCTATATAAGACAGGAAAACAAATTTGATAGTATTTCTTTACTGAATTCTAATGCTTTAATATCCCTCCCACCCCCATCCTGGGCACAAGTGATTGTGCGATTTTGATGTATGTATTAGAGGTAAATGTTTTGGAGCAGGGAATTTCATGATGCATTTGTATCGGTGTGCCAGAGTCTGTGGGGTGGGTGTGAGGGGCACTTTACCAGCTGCAGTCAGCACTGCCGTGGGAGTCTTGGTTGATCTCCACCCACTCTTCAGCGTAGGGGGTGACTTAGTCACATTGCTGGATGAGACATTTCTCATGAAGTCAGGAGAAGGGAGCCAGTACCCACAGTTGCTGTGTAGCTAAGAATTTGATAAATGTTTACAAAGTGGACATCAAAGACACAAGGTTTAATAAGTCAAAATTTAGGGAAAGTGCAAATTGTAATGAAGCGTATAATGGGGGAGAACTTCGTTTTAGCTAAGACATAAAGGATGATTAACTGTGGGTATGAAACTAAGGGGTCAGGAAAGATAGATGTTTCAGAAAGAGGAACCAACATGTGGCAGGGCCTGAAAGCAGGAGAGAGCCTGGCATTTTTGAAAAAATATAATAAACTTAGTATAGCTGGAGAGGAATGGAAGATGGGATCCTGAAAAGAACGTTGGTTAGACCCTGAGTGGTGCTATTGGCCATAGCAGGGAGTTTGGGCTTGAGGATAGTTCAGCTGAGAAGTCATATGACCAATTTGCACCTTATAAAGGTCACTCTGGGCCTAGGGTGTGGGGATTTGATTACAGGAGTTTGAGAGTGGGGGAAGGAGACTTTTGGCAGTAATCCTGGGGGGAATTGTTGCAGGCTGAGTTAAGGCAGTGATGGAGATAATGGAGAGAAGTGTACATATTTAATTAATATTAGAGAAATAAAATTTGTAAATTTGGTATTTGGAATTGAGGGCAAAAAATAATCCTTAGGTTTCTGACCTGGTTATAAGATTTCGCTATGAAAAGGAAGACATCAAGGTTGATAAATTGAGCCGGACCTGTTGGGCAATTCAAATGAAATTGTCTAATATGCAACAGTAAGGATCTCAGTGAAGTTTGTGGCTTGAGAAATATATTTGGTAATGAGCTGTTTCTCACAGATAGAAATTGAAGTACTAGCAGTGAATGAGAAAGGGAGAAGAGAGGTATGCATTAAACTCTGAGGCATACCAGTCTTTATGGGAATTGTAGAGAGGAATTCGCAAATGACTCTGAGAAGAAACAGGTGAGAGACAGGAGATGCTGGGCTGTTGAGTGTTCCGGATCCAAGGGAAGAGAACACTCCGCAAGGGCTGAGGGAGTCAGAAGGTCAAAGCTGGAGGAGTCAAGTGAAATCAACACTGAAGAGTGTCCACAGGGTTTTTAGCAGCCTAAAAAGAGGTTGTTGGTGATCTTGTTAGATTTTTCTAGAAAATAATAAGCAAAAATAATTAAGTTTTTTAAAAAATTTCAAGCCTGAAATGATAGTTTTTAGCCAAAAGGGTTTTTTTGTTTAAATAGCAGAGTTCTAGCATGTAGTTTGATAATTTTTTTCATATTTTAAGTTAGAACCTGTTTTTCAGAAAGCATTAAGCATCACATGGTTGTTTTACAAAAGACTGCTTATTAAACTTTTTAGATGGAAATTAGTAAGTCACTTATTCATACAGTGAAAATAAAATCAGCCATGCATCAGCCTTTATCCTATTAATACTCAGTGTAATTATAAAAGATTACTAATGTCAATAGAAACTACAAGAGTAATAAAATTTAATGATAGTAATAACATACGTGATAGTATTTTATACTTCTGTATTTTTTTAAGCATAAGAAAAAGCATGTAATGTGATAAATACTTTTGGAGGGACAGGAGGTAAATGCGATTAAGGAAAATAGTATTTTACATTCTTTGTGATCAGAACTTTCAACAACATAGTAAATCCCAAAATTAATACCCTGTATCTTTGTCCTCTGTGAGCTTTTCCTGTGTACAGCCTTTCACAGACACATATATTTAGAAGATAAAGCATATATGTATGGGTTTTTAAAAAAAGATCTATTTTAACACTTCATCTTAATGGAATTTCTTAATTAAATACCTTTTTTCCCCATTTTTCTGTACAAGTTAATCGCACAAAGGTATCATAGTGGCCAATTGCTAGACGAAGTGAAAGAAGCTAGAATCAATAATCCCTTAGGAGTACACAATCAAGTAAAGAAATAGTTATTCGGCAATGTGAGCATCAAAGTTACTGTGAGGGTTCATGTTGTTGTCTTTGGAATCCTTCCTCCGGAATGCTTGCTGGAGAATGGCTTTTATGTGATGTTGCACTGACTCTTGGGGATTGTCTCTCACTTGTATTTAAAATATGAATTATGCCCCAAGTCTTTTGAATCTCTTCAGAATCATCCCACTCCAAGGAAATTTCATTTAGAAGGTCCTGAGGTGATTTCCAGTGATGGATTATGAACGAGGGACTCAGGGTTTTGAGTTTTAACTGACTACGGCATTTCCAGTACTATGCCAGGAAAAAAATTCCTGAGTCTTCTGTATATTATCTTTTGCCGTGGTAATTTAAGAAATAAGTCATGGGTTTATTTCTTTTTATAGGCATTTTAAATTTGCTTAGGTGGTGATTAATATCTAGCAATTTTAGAGTGATAGCACATTAAATCTATTATGCACACTACTAACTTATATTTAATGCTTCAGAATGTAATCTGCTAAGACATTTAGAATGTTCTATTTAAAATATGTTCATAAACTATGGTCAGACTGTAAATAATAAGTTACTGCATGAGTAACAGCATTATATTTCTTTGATTTAATTTCTAATAACAGTAAAATAGATGCAACAATTTCTAATACTGACTCTAGTATTTAAAGCCTCTGGTAGCTCTCCATAAATACAAAAATGTTGAAATATATCAATGAGTAAACCAGACTATAAAACAGGGATTGACCTTCCTTTCAGAGATGAAATGGTACTATGTTAATTGAAATAGTGGCTGCTAAAATGTTGTTCAGTTCTTCCATTTTCCTCTTCATCACAGTTTGTTCTTACTTTATACCTGATGCCTAAAATAAAGAATATTTGCTGGTGTCAACCAGCTGGGCCATCTCATTCACCTCTGTCCCGGTACCCATTCCCTCCACAGTTTATAATGGGCCAACAAATAAAATGAATCACTGAGACCAAGTGCCCATCCTTGTCTTGGAGCCACAGATCTAACATTCTATGATGGTTCTACTATATCAATATGGTAAATGTGGCCTTTGGCTTTGGAAATAATTTCCTGCTTGTGCATGTGGCCAGTATTGCTTTAAAAAGAGTTGGTATGATAAGTTATAAAATACCTATAGTAGGTTGTTATTATTTATTTGTAATTTATAACTCCCTGCTTGTGAAAGCAATTTGAGACTATAGTTACATAAAAGAGTTCACAAAGAATGAGAAGAAATCACTAATCAACTAGAGACATAGAAGCGAACCTTAACTCTTAAGTTAATTACTTTGAATACTAAATGTGACTTCAGCCATAATGGAGTACTTGTAAGTTAACTAGCTAACTCTCTGTAATCAATCTTAAAACTGGGAAAAATGTGAGTGGACATTGTTTTACCTAGCAGATGAGAAAATGTGCCTCCTGGTCACTTGTTTTCTGCCTGGAAACTTTCCTAATTGCAAAGTAGTGAGCAGGAGTCAGAAATAGGACAGTCATCTCACTGAGACAAGAATATAGAGATCAGAGTTTGGGACAGGTCACCAGAAAGGAAATTTTCAGAAGGAGCACCTCAAAACTGTTTGTGGAGATTGCTCATGAGTTGTTTGCTGAGGGCTGAGCTGCACACTTGCTGAGTCAGACAGCTTTAAATTTTCCAGACAGCAGCGCCTACAAGGTTGAGAAAAAAATAAAGATACTGGAGGATGAGCAAGGCTGGAGGACATTGACATTCTGGCTTTGCCAGAATGAAGAGATCCTGTTAATACCTTGAAAACACATGGGCATCCAGCCAAGATACTAAAGAGGCTAGAAAGGCCATGACTTGGGAATAAAGATGTGATCTCGAGTAAGACATCCTCTAGAATCACCAGTCTTTGATAAAGATTCTCCAGGGCAATGATGACAAACCTTTTAGAGCTTTCAATGATAACAAACAGTCTGCTGTGACATGCATTACTATAGGTTCACCACCACTGGTCTGGGGTGACTGTTTAGATGCTGAAACTTGCCAAGTTGGACATTCCTTGGAATTCCCTGGGGCATTCTACAGATCATCCTGGCAAAGTTTTATAAAAATAAAGTTAAAATGGTCAGCCAGTAACTTAGTTGCCTGGCAGAAAATAATCAAAACTTTTCCGAGGAAAATGAGAGAAAACAGCCTTTTCTACATTGTATTATCACAATGTATATGTGGAAATAAACAGGAAAATGAATATAGTCAAGAAAAATAAGCAGTCAATAGAAACCAATTTTGAGATGGCCCATATATTAGATTAAAGATATTACAGCAGTTATTATAAATATGTAGAAAGAACTAATGCAATATATACTCAAAGTATTAAGGAAAAACATTGTCTAGAAAGCATAACATAGAGAATCCCAAGAGAACTAGAAGCTGTAATAAAAGAACAAATTGAAAATTCTAGAACTGAAAATTACAGTAACTGAAATGAAAAGTTCACTGGATGGGCTCAATAGCACGTTAGCAATGGCAGGTGGAAGAGTCAGCAAACTTGAAGATAGGTCAGTAGGAATTATCCAGTCAATAGGCCAAATTGGACAAAATTTGAAGAAAAAACTTCAGTGACTTGTGGGACAATGCAAAATGATCTAAAATATAAATAACAATATTCAGAAAAAGAAGAGAATGAGTTGGGCAGAAAAATATTTGAAGAAATAGTGGCCCCAAATCTTCAAATCTTAATAGAAATCATTAATTTATAAATTCAAGAAGCTCAAATTCAAGAAGAAATTTTGCTTTATTTTTCATAGAAGAACACTTTTAAAAAAATTTTCTTTGTTAATGTCTATTTGTGTAACATTGAAATAATATAATAATAATAATTAAAAAGAAGCTCAGCAAATACCAAGCCAAGTAAACACAGAGAAATTCCTAATGAGCTACATGGTAGTAAGCTAGAAACCAAGGATAAGAAGAAAGTCTTTGAAGCAGCCTGTGGAAAAATGACACCTTATATATGAGAAAAAGTGCTTACTTCTTGTGAAAAACAGTGGAAGCCAGAATACTTGAATGATAAATTACCGAAGGCAAAAGAGCTTTGCAAGCCCAGAACTCTGTATCTAGCATAAATCTTCTCAAAATAAAATTTAAAAATATATTTTCAGATAAATGAAAGCTCAAATAATGAATTGTCCTCAGATCTGAACTATGGAAGAGTCTGAAAGACATTATTTCCATTAAGGGGAGTGGATGGAAACTGGATCTGTATACATTAAAGAAGATAAGAAGAAGAGCACTGTGGGCTGGGGTGTAGCTGGGCAGTCGAGCCTTGCCCAGCATGCAGGAGGGTTCAATACCTACCATTGCCTAAATAAATAAATGGGATTATAATCGCATAAAAGTGAATGAATAGAAAAACCTTGGTAGGTTTTTATTGTCTTCTGACAGTAACATTCAAATATGAAGTTTAAAATGGTTATTTATTATACCAGTTCACACCTGAATCTTCATACATCCTCTTCACACTTGCAGCTTCTTAGTCAGAACTTTAAACTTCACATTTTACATGTGACAAAATCTGTAGAGTTAGTACTACTCTCAAATCTTTATGAGAGAGGGGACAAATAAAAATAGTAAACTTAAACCCAACCATATCAACAATTATATTAAAGATAGATTACTCCCATTAAAAGGCAGAGATTATCAGAGTGGATATAAAAATCATATATCCTGTCATAAGAAATGTAATTTACATAGACATACAGACAAATGAAAAGTAAAAGGGTGGGAAAACACATGTCATGCCAACAATATGTATAAAACTCAGTCTGGCTATTAATTAGTATGTGAAAAATGTCAAGACAAAGATTATGACAAAAGATGAAGAGGAATATTCAGTGAACATAAAAAATGAAATTCAATAAGAAGTTGAAATGTTCCTAAATAATGTATGTGTGTACCATTTAACATTGCTGGGCATGGTGGCATGAACCTGTAATCCCAGTTACTCACAAGGCTGAGACAGGATGATCTCAAGTCCAAGACCAGCCTGGGCAACTTAGCAAGACTCTGTCCCCCCAAAATAAAAAATTTAAATAAGAGTGGAGATGTAGATAAGTGGTGGAATGCTTGCTTAGCATGTGTGAGGACCTGGGTTGTTCAATCCCAGCACTGCAAACACACACACACACACACACCACTCCTCGAACCATTTAACAGAATCTCCAGATTCATGAAACAAAACCTCAGAGAACTAAGGGAGCAAGAGACAAATACAGAATCATAGTTGGAGATTTTAAATGTCAACCAAGTTTCACAGCACACCAGGAAAAAAGAGAAACATCATTGCTGTTGTTCCGTCTGATTGATGGTAGGTGAACAGACTTTCTCTAGCACTAGATGCTAGGAAACTAAACTAAGATGTATCTTAGTAGATTAAGAAATAATTTTCAAATCTTTGCATTGAGTTTCTGGTTTTTCTTTTCTACAAAATAAAAGTACAATAAAATATATCTAATTCATTTGTATGTGGAGGTAGGTTTAGAAAACATTTTTCCTTTTAAATGTTTATCTTGGCACAGCTGTAGAGTTTGGGAAACGTAGAAGATTGACGTGGACCTTATAAACTTTCTTTGAATATCTGGTGTTCAATCAGGCATTTAGCTTGATCAGTCTGAGCTGAATTTCTGCTTTGGTCCTGATGTCCTGTTTTGCTGATGAGAAAGAGACTGTGCATTTTAGGTTGCAGACACACAGGTAGACTTTCCTGTGGAAATGGAGCTCTTTCTGTATTTGTGTCCATATGGAGCACCATCCCAGTTATGTGTGGAGGTGGCCTTAGGGGTGCCTTTGGGTAGGGCCAAATTTTTCTCAAAATAGAGCTTTGAATTTTGCTGAACACTTGGACTGAACAGGAGGGCATTTGGCGCCAGAAGGAAAAAAAAAAGGCTTTGAAAAGGGAGGTGGGAGGACACAGTGGACGGATTTGGCTGACTTCACAGCGTTGCCTGGGGTCTACTCTGGTTCAGAATATGAATTAGGCAGTTTGTGATTGGTACACATTGTTTTATTGCAAAAAGAAAATTGGTAGATTTCCCCCCCCTCTTGCTATTCTGTAAAATG
This sequence comes from Heterocephalus glaber, assembly GCF_053883595.1. Classification (NCBI taxonomy): domain Eukaryota; kingdom Metazoa; phylum Chordata; class Mammalia; order Rodentia; family Bathyergidae; genus Heterocephalus; species Heterocephalus glaber. Next base: position 24,993,375 of record NW_028258156.1, read on the forward strand.
AAATCAAGGAGATGTACTTGTATAGTTACTAAACATTATAGCCTCCTACAGTCAAGGAGAGATTGCCAAATCATGAACAACACCAAAGATTTTTTTTAAAATATATCATATTGGGCTGGGGATGTAGCTCAGTGGTTTCACTGCCTGCTATGCAAGCACAAGGACCCGAGTTCAATCCCTGGTACCAAAAAAACAAAAACAAAACAAAACAAAAATATATCATATTCAAAGGTAAGAATTCTGAACCAAAAATTAACTTACGTATTTCATTTGAAGGATTTTTTGGGGAAATATTCTTAGATATTCTTAGTTAAGCTTTTATTCTTTTTTATTTAAACATAATAGTTGCCTATAAAGCTCAGTGACTTTGATCCAGCATACTTTAAATGCTTCATAATATATATTTTGAAACAAAATATAGCATAAAATTGTCTATGGCTTCATATTTTTCACACCCAGAGGATACATAACAAACTTCTGTGTACTTTCTTTTTTACTAAGGCAACATAATGAACTAATCTTTCTCTTAAGGGTTGACATTATGGGGGATTATTTTCATATGGGAAATATAAATGTTCTAGTTTATTGAGTTTTTTTAAAAATGAAGATACTGCCTCCTGGTATGAGGGCACCATGTGCAGCAATAAGAGTACATAAATAATATTTATTTTGTAACAAGATCCACCCAGAAATCTTTGGTTAAATTGGTTCAGGTAAATATTACCTATCACTTATTCAGGTGGTATCAATGTGGTGTAGTGTCTATTTAGTTACGGTTGTGAATTGGAAGCAAGGTAATTTTATTCTTACTAGTTTTCATTTTTTGATTGGTGTCATTTAATTTTAAACTACACGACTATATTTTATGTATCTCCCTGCTTTCGTTGGCTATGTGAAATATGTTGATCTGTTAGGGCAGTAATTAGGGATGATTAGTCAATGGTCCCTTTTCTAGTTAATGAGTGAACAGAGCACTGTCTAGTTCCAGCCTGTCTGGATGGTGTGTGTCTCAGGGGTGGGCAAGGCTGGGGAGATACCATAGAGGACAGATGAATGATCCATTAGATGATGTGAAGATGTTAGAACTGCTGGTCTTGTTTTATCATCTTATCCTGTTATAATTTCTAATTCAGGGTATATTTTATAATGTGCATCATATATAATAGTCCAGTAATGAGTAGATTCTTTTATAAAATAAGAACACACCTACTTATGTATATATTATAAAAAATATTTTGCTAATAAGGATGACTGATTATTGATCCCAATTATAGTGCCTCTCCTTTTGACCTAAAATACCAAAGTAAGAGAAAAATACTACTAAATTATTTATGTGGGGGTACCTAAATGATTTATTAGAGCCTGCATGATTTCAGAAATAAAATCACAAATATCTGTTTTTAAAAATATATAATAAACTGTACAACTCAGATTGGGTTACCAAAGCCACATCCACACCTATAGAGGAGGAGTAAGCTTACATTTCACTGTCAAATATGCCCTAAAGCGAGTCCCAAAACTGCACCTTAACCTGATTTGGGACAACATAAAGGCAGAACAAATCTGTTTGGATACGTTTTTCTCAACTTTAACTAGGGTCTGTTGTAATCTCTTTTACAGATGGTGAGATAGTACTTACTGCTTTCTTCCAGTGGTAAGCGGAGGCATTTATCATATCTCCAGGACTGATTTCAAGATGAAAATTAACATTTTAAAATAATAAAGTTCTTGCACTTGCTGTGGCTATTACAAAATATTTGAACTGTGCTATTGTATTTGATACGTATAACACACTGTTAAGGAAATTGGTGGTAATAATGACCTCAATTTTCAAGTAAAAAACTGGGAAACTTGACCAGGGTTCCATGGCTTCCCAACACCAAGAAGTGGTGCTAAGTCAGTGTCTTCGCTCAGAGTTCAGGTTTCCACATTCTGCCTTTCCAAATAAACATTTTTGAGTCCTATAAAGCAGGCATGGTGAGAGGAACCTTGTCTGGTTCCTGCCCTTAGGAGACGAGCTTCCAAGTAGGTGTTCACCATCGAGTGGGATATGAGCTGCGAGCTTCTCATCTACGGCCTTTATGGTGTTCTGGTAAATGACCTCAATATCTACAGTAGTTTGTTGAGAATTTTTATCATGAAAGGGGGTTGGGTTTTGTCGTATGCCTTTTGTACATCTGTTGTGATGATCATTTGACTGGTATCTGTCATTCTGTTAATGTGGTGTGTCACATTAATTTGTGTGGGCTGAATCATCCCCTGCATCCCAGGAATAAATCCTACATGGTCAAGCTGTGTGATTCTTTTAACGTGGTGTTGAATTTGGTTTGCTAGTGTTTCTGCATTCATCAGATTAGTAGCCTGTGGTTTTCAGTTTGTACAGTGGCTTTGTCTGGTTTTGGTGTCAGGGTAATGCTGGCCTCAGAAAATAAGTTTGGAAGTATTCCATTTTCTTCAGTTTTTTTTGTACTAGTCCTTCTACGTATGTTTGGTAGAATTCACCGGTGGGTTTTTGTTTGTTTTACTGGTTCAATTTCCTTATTTATTGTTAGTCTGTTCAACTTTCTTATTTTTTCATCATTCAATTTTTATGTTTGTGTGAATTTATTTCTTCTGGGTTATCCAGTTTGTTTTTGTGTAATTGTTCATAATAGTTTAGTCTTTTTTTATTCCATTGCATTAATTCTAATGTCTCTTCTTCTCCCCTTTTGTTTCTGATTTTTTAGTCTTTGCTTTTTCTTAATCTAGCCAAAGGTTGGTCAGTTTTACATTTTAAAAAAATTGACTCAGTTTTTCCATTTTATTTCTACTCTGCATTTCTGCTATAGTCTTAGTCATTTCCTTCCTTATGGTAACTTTAGGCTTCATTTGCTTTTTGTTCTAGTTCCAGAAAGTATAAAGTTAGGTAGTTTATTCAAGGAAATCCTGTCATATGCAATAAAATAGATAAACATGGAAGAGGACATCATGTTAAGTTAAATAAGCCAGTCACAGAGGACAGTGATAACATGGTTCCACTTACCTGAAGTATCCAAAATGTCAAACTCAGAAGAAAATAGAGTGGTGGTTGCCAGGGACCAGGAAGAGAAGAAAGAGAGAGTTGTTGCTCAATAGATGTAAAGTTTCAGTTTTGCAAAATGAGTTTTAAAGATCTGCTATATAGCGTTGTGCAGGGTATAGTTAACAGTATTGTGTGGTGCACTTAAATTTTCCTTCAAAGGGTAAAGCTCATGTTGTGTCCTTACTGAAGTACTAAGTAAACACTTTTAATTAACTTTTTCATGATACCACAAACCGTATAGACCTGAGAATTCACTAATGGATGGGAGAGACAGAGCAGAATAAGAATTAAATGGTGTGAGTGATTCTCTCCACCTTCCCACCCAAAGAGCATGCACCTCTGTGTGGAGGTGAAAAGTGAGATGTGAATCTGCTATTGCTTCCGTGTGTCTGAGTTCTCACGTGGCTCCAATAGTGTGAACACCCCCTGCCCCGATCTGAGTGTAACTGTATTGTTTAGGGACCCATATGTTTGCACAACATGTCTCCTGCATGCAAGCCAACTACCTCATTCAGTGCTCAGACAAGAATGTAGTGATTTCTCCCAGGGCTGAGAATCTTCGGGAATTTTTAAAAGGAAAATATTGATTAAAAGTGATTTTTGCCTTATGTGAACTCTTAAAATATAACTCCTCTGTACTATCTTGGAGAAAAACTTCCTTCTCTGTGGAATGGGACTGAGCATGTCTCTTTTACCAGTCTCAGGATGGAGATGAGGAAGTGTACAGAAAAGCACCTTGAAGGAAATCACTGTAGAGATAGAATATAAGTATTGAAAGGTCGATTTAGTCTTATCCCACAGGGCAGAATCTTTGCCATCACCATTACTCCAGATGTAGCTGGCATCCTCTGGATAACTCTACTTTGCACCCAATTCCATAGCTTTTTTTCATGAAACTCTGTCCCAGTAGCCCAAAGGTTCATGTTCGTGGAAGCTGTGGTTCAGAGAGCTGCTGTGAGGCTGTGGAAAGCACTGCCCCCGTGCAGGGCACTGGGCCTCTACAACTGCAGCCCAGCTTTGGAGACCTGGGCGCCAGACTCTGCTCCACACGAAAGACCCCAGTGTCCTCGGACAAATCATTTCATCTTCCTGGGCCCTGGTTTCCCCTCAGTTGAGTCAGATGCTTGCAGGTCTTCTTCCAGATCTAACATGCCATGATTCATTTGGTGCATGTGTCAAGAGACTTTTGGATAGAAACTGTGACGATTATAATTATTGCTGTTGCTTTTATGCTTTGTGTCTTTCCCTGTTTGATTCATAATCAACACCTGCATTCAAAATGACTCTCCTTTCTTCATGGTTGTCAGGCCTATATTGGTGGCCCACATTACTGCTTAGTCTTTTCATTCTCTTCTATTGGGCTTCTTTATTTGAACAGTGGATGACTGAATTCTTAAAGCTTTCCTTCCTTTTACCCTCTTAGAGTTTGTCCTGTGTCAGCTCTCCAGCTTCCCAAACTGTTGCACATTTTGCACCCTACTAACAGTTCATGTGAACTTGAATAGACGTTCACTCTTGAATATATGACTCCCTCATGGGAGACTTTACATTCCTCTATTGGGAGAAGTGCCCTGCCCATTGTCTTATATTCTGCCCATTTAGGAACAGCAGTTCACCATCCTAGACTGTCTCCTCTGCTGGAAGACAGAGACTGGGCTGCCTTTGGATGTCCAAGGCTTAGATTTCTTTTCTTCCTCAGCTTTCTGTTTCAGTACACCTGACCTCTGCTGCCTTTCAGTCATATCCCTTCACCCTTGGCCTTTCATCACATATGCTTGACTTTAGATGAAGAGTTTGTAGAGTGAAATTTAAATTCTTCATTTCAGTAGAAATGTAGTGAGGAACTGTCACGTGCCATACACTGGAGGTCAAAATGAGAGCTGTAAGTTTTAGAGAACCTGAGGTTGGGAACATTAAAATGGGAAAAACAAGAAAGAGAGAGAGCGAGAGCCAGAGCAAGTGAGAGAGAAAGGGAGGCATGATAATTAAAGAGACAGAGATGGGGCAGGTATAGTGAGAAAGAGAAAGAAGATAGATAGGAAATAGACACAAGAATAAAGGACACCAGTGGATGGACAAGAACCACAATGGAATGGTCAGTATTGAAATTGCAAGTTCATTTGCAGCTATTATCTGCCCAGACGATGAACGTGTCTCAACTGTGATCTTGTATTAATACTTAGATAAGGCTGCAATATTTCCAACTCACTCTCTAGTCCATACACTTAGAGGCCAATGATTCTGTACTGCTCAAGTAATGATGGCTTTTCCCTTCATTAGTTAGAAGATTTATACTTGTGTTTTTCCCCTGTTTTGTGCGTCGTGACCTTATTCAGGTGATATCGGAGCTATGACCAGAGTGAGTGTAGCTGATGGGTCCTAATTCATGGCCCAGGTCCTTCACTGGCACATTTCTCTCTTTATTTTTGCACACTTCTATTTTTTCCCAACCTCTCCCTTTTTTCTACCTTTTTTTTTACAAACTGGAAATTGAACCTAGAGCTTTCACACTGAGCTACAACTCCAGCCTTTTTCATTTTTTATTTTGATGCAGGATCTCACCAAGCTGCCCAAGTGGGACTCAAATTGGTGATCCTCCTGGCTCAGCCTCTTTCTGTGCTGGGATTACAAGAGAGCATCACTGTGCCTGGTTTCTCTTCTGCTGATAGATGTGCTCAAATAATTAAGTCTAAAAATAAAGAAACAGAAAACTAACCTGTACTTGATCTTATCTCCCTCAAACTTTCATTATACCTCCCAGCTTTCCTTTATTGCAAGCATCATGTAGAAACACTACCCTTCTGCCTAGTGTGCATGAGGCCCTGACTTCGGGCCCTAGAACCACAATCAGCCAAACACTAGTCTTACTCATTTTACTTCCCTAGCACCTATTCATCGCTTACTATGATTTTTTTTTTTTTTTTGGGGGGGGGTACCGGGGATCAAACTCAGATCCTTGCGCTTGTGAGTCAGGCGCTGAAACCACTGAGCTAAATCCCCGGTCCTGCTTACTATGATTTTAAAGCTTTCTTTTGTCCTTCATACTACTGATTCTCCTTTCATAAAAGTCAGCAGCAACATTCTGTTAACCAAATCTGATGGCCTATTCAAAATTTTTCACGTCCCCTGATCTCTTGGCAGGATTTGATACTGTTGGTCACTTTTTCATCCTTTTGGGGTTTATGAACATAAACAGGTGTTTTGTTTTGTTTCATTTTAATTGGTGAGCTAGACTTTCTGTGAGTTTATTTGGCTGGCTTTTCTCCATCTCCTATATGTTAACCGAAAGATAATCATGCACAGTATCAGGCCCTAAAAAATACCTATCACTAAGATACCTAAAATATACTATTTCCAAATATTGTGAAGTTCAAAGCATAAGCTCTCCCTCCAGTTTTGTTGCAGCTTCTATTTGTCCCTCCCAATCCCTTGGCTGTAATAGCGCAGTAATTTGTAATATGCTACCTTCTTTTCTAAAAAGACTATCAAGAGTCTTGATTCCAAGAGTCTATCAGCATACCAGGGATTTCAGACAATTTTTTAATAAGTCGGATAATATTTGTGGTTGCTTGAACTAAAGGAATTCTCAGAGATTTGAAAACAAGTTCTAATCCAATTTCTGGGAACTATACAGCATCTTCAATTAAAACTGTGTACATCTGAAAAAATATACCATTATTTAAGCAGTCCTTCACTTTATGCAAAATTAGAGAAAAATATGAACTACTGTGACTTTACTTCATAATATTTATAAATTAGCCCTTATCTTCTCTGGTGTGCTTTAATGCTTTTTGGTCTCCTCAATTAGGATACTAAGTCCTTGTTATAAGGAACTTTGCATTCTATATCTGCATTTTTTGTGTTGCCTTTAACAATGCTGAACATAGAATTATCCTCAGAGTGTTGTTCAATTTTCATATCAAAATTATAATGTTGATTACTTTGAAGAATTAACATGGAATCAATAAATCATGGGTTTTTCATAATAATAACCACTACCTTTTAGTGTTTATGACATTTTTTAAAGATTATGATTGGTGCATTTTCTGGGAAATACCTAGCTATTTAAAACAAATGCCAGAATATGGTTTTCACTAAAAATTTTAATTAATAGTGCGAAGTATTAGGTTGACATCCTACAGTTATCTAAAATGCATCTTAACTCTGTTCTGGAAATGTGCCCAGTGGACATTTCGACTAGAAAAATGTAGATTCCAATTTAAGAGCTGAGATATAGTACTGTTACATTCTACATTTTCACTTTTTTTTTTTTTTTTGGTTCAGGTGATTCAACCCAAGGTCTTCACATTGACCTATATCTCCAACCCTTTTTAAATTTTTCCTTTTGAGACAGAGTTTTCTCTAAATTGCAAAGTTGCCTAGGCTGGGTTCGAAGTTTTGATCCTCCTGCCTCAGCCTCCTACAGTGCTGGAATTACAGATGCGTGCCACCATGGTTGCCTGTATTTTCACTTTTGAAAGAAACTTACTAAGAAGTCAGAGGAAAGATGGGCATGTGGGAACTTTGGGAAGTTAGAGATATCTAAAATTGCATTCTGGTGATGGCTGTACAGCTCTAGAAAAATATTGGGAATCATTAAATTATGCACTTAAAATTGGCAAATTTTATGGCATGAAGATTAAATATTACTCAAGCAATTTAAAAAAAAAGAAATACAAAGGAAAGAAATTTTGAATTTCAATTACCTCTTAGTTTTCTTCTAGTTGTTAAATTTAATTAATTACTTATCCTTTAATATTTGTAAGATACTTATCAATAGTGGTATATGGGCATATTCCTCAATTCTTTTCTCATATCTGCTTATTACTTCACTTTATGTGCCTTATTCATCCACCAATTCCATATTAATAACATTTTACATTTTTCTAGTTTTAAATTTTTTTCTATAAATAGTGCTATGTAACCATAGTTAATAACTTTTAACATCAAAGCAGATTGCTGAATTCTACCTTTCAACTTTTAATTCAGAGTCTTTATTATCTTAAATTGGCTTATCCAAGTGTCATTATTGTGTGTGCATGTGTGTGTAAGCTTTTTACCACATATCAACTAGGCATAACAACAGTGACCCTCCATGCATGCCTGTCACCCTGTTTCAATAATCATCAACACAGAGCCAGTTTTATTTTTTCTGTATTGCCATCCATTTTCCCTTTCTCCACTGGAATGTTTTGAAACAGATTTCAGCCTTGAAATTTGGGGCTTTGGTCCACAAATTGCTAAGTATCCATTTTGCTAAGTATCAGTTGCCACCTATAAAATGGTTTCCAGTGGTGTGCAAGCAAATGCTGAAGAACCAGCTCTCCAGGGAATAAACAAGCCCTGATTTGTGGTGTCTGCCAATTTCTGTGGTGTAAATACTTCCACCATGACCAATTTCAAGGTATAGCCAGGAAATGTAAATTGTAAAAAATTATTGAGGGAAGAAAATCCAGGTCATACTGTAAGCATCAAAGAATGGTAGTTCTTACTGTTTTTATTATTGCTATGCTAATAAAACTCTCTCCTCATTTGAAAGAGTTCAACAAGTTCTTCCTCGTTACGCATTTTCCCACATCAAAACATTCTGTTTTCAGTACTATCAGAAGACCCATAAAACAGTGTGATCCCAGTCACTGCCTTACTCCATAAAATAATTGACTTGCTACACATTATAATTAAAATAAAAACTTAAATACCTTGATCCTTTAGGGAATATAGTAAAGAAGTGTTAATGCATTTGCTTCATAGTCATGTGATGAATATTAAGTATTTTGAGAATTGAGTGTAAAGTTATTTTGCAGGCTTTTATTTTTTTAGTTTTACCATTAATTACCTACTGCTATTGATAGAAACAGCCGGGGAATATTAAAACTTTCCATTTATAGTTATGATGTAATGAACAACATATGTCCAAGTCAGTTTATCATGGCTAGGCTTGCATATTTAAGGCCAATGAAACAAGTAATTGTACATATACCTTTAGAGGTTGGAGTTTAATAGTACTTACATAGACTTGACGGCTTGTTCCTGGAGATTTGAGGAATGTTAATTGCTGTCATTGTGCATATTATTTTTTAATCAGAGTGGCCTTAATGTCTTAAAATGGATCTCTTTGTTTCTGTGTGTAATCTTTTCTCAGTGATGACAAATCAGACACAATCTGAAACCCTGGCCACTATGTTCTGTGATCTATTTTTCAGATTTTTGAAAACTTGCTAAAGCAAAGTTAGGAATAGAATTCTACCTTTGTGAGAAAAGTTCAAGAGCCATAAAGTTGTTACAGTATGGGGGTAAGAAACAAATTTGAATACACTGTGTGCTATATCATTAAAAATCCAATTAATATTCTCCTTACCTTATATTTAATCAGATATTCATAAGATTACATGTTAAATCTTTAGAGAAAAAGGCCCAAAGGGGTAGGGGAAGTGGGAGGGGAAGGGGAAAGGAAAGAAGGGAAAGGAAAAATTATGAGAAAAGAAAAAAATGAAAACAAAGTCTATGTAAATAGGGAAGGGTGGAGGGGGTGAAGGGCGCACAGGTAATGGGGAAAAAATAAGAACCAAGATACATCATGTACAAGTACAAGCACCCAATGATAAATGTAAATGTATTGTATACCTAAAATGTACCAATAAAAGAATTTAAGCAAAAAAAAATCTTCAGAGATAGCAAAAGTGCAGGGCATTATCATGGTGAAACTGAAATGGTCATTCTTTGAGTTACATTACCATCAGTTATGCCTACACTCAAAAAGTTCACAAAATATGAATTATTTTCTCATTAAAGCTAATCTGATAATTTATATTATCTTCTCTACATTTTTCTCAACATTCACCCAATCATTTTTTTAGAATTCCCTCCCACTTTAGAGCTAAGAGAAATAAGGGTTTGCTACATTTTCCAATGATTGTCCTACTGTCATGAGGGGTTGAAAATACAGAATTGAGATTTTTTTACCACCCGTCTTTTCTTTGGCCTATTTTCTGGGCAAGGCTGCATTCCAGTCTTCATTACTATATGTGTAATAACATGTACAGAGTGGCTTTCCTCCTTACAGGACTGGCGTTCATTTCTTTTTTTTTTAATTAGGTTTATTGGTACATTTTAGGTATACAATATAATGGCATTCTTCACTGCAGATTTGCACCTTTACATAATCTCTCTTGATTCTTATTTTTTCCGCATTCCTCTGCCCTCCCTTCAACCCCTCTACCCCTCTTTATTTATAAAGACTTAGTTTCCATTTTTTCTTTTTCTCATGTTAATTCCTTTCCCTTCTTTCCTTTCCCCTACCCCTCCCACTTCCCCTTCCCCTTTGCTCCTTTTCTTCCTGTTTCACATTATCTATTATACCTTTCCATCCTTATTTACACTCTGTTTCTCACACTAGAGAACCTATTCGGTATTTACACATGTGTGTCCTACTTATTTCACTTAAGAGTATCGCCTCAATGTGCATCCATTTAGCTATAAATGTCTCTAGTTTCTCATTCTTTATGGCTGAGTAGTGCTCCATTTTATTAAAAAACCACATCTTCTTTATCCAGTCTCCAGTTGATGGGCAATTGGGCTGTGTCCAAGTTTTAGCTATTACAAACTGTGCCGCTATAAACATGGGTGAGCACATATCACTGTGGTATGATTCTTTTAATTCTTTATTTTATTTTATTTTTTTTGAACTCAGGACCTTGCCCTTGCAAGGCAGACGGCGGAACCATTGAGTTAAATCCCCAGCCCAATTCTTTTAATTCTTATGGGAAGATCCCCAGCGGAGGAATAGCTGGGTCAAATGAGACCTCTAATCCTAGTACTTTGAGGTATCTCCATGTTGATTTCCACAGTGGTTGCACCAGTCTGCACTCCCACCAGCAGTGGAGCAGGGTTCCTTTCTCCCCACAGCCCCGCCAGCACTTGTTATTGGTTGATTTCATGATAGCAGCCATTCTTTCTGGAGTGAGGTGGAATCTATGCATTGTTATCATTTGCATCTCTCGAATGACCAGTGATGTTGAACATTTTTGCATATGTTTATTTGCAATTTCTACTTCTTTGTCTGAGAAGTCTCTGGTCATTTCAGATGCCCATTCTTGGATTGGATCTTTAAATTTGGAAGGTCTGATTTTTTTAAAGTTCTTTATAGATTCTAGATAGTAGACCTTTGTCTGAGGAACAGCTGGTAAAAATTTTTTTCCCCACATTGTAGGTTGTCTCTTCACGCTGTTGGTGATTTCTCTTGCTCTGCAGAAGCTTTTTAGTAAGAAGAGATCCCACTTGTTGATTGTTTGTGCTAGTTCATGTGCAACTGAGGTTTTGTTCTGGTGTTCATTTCTAAGGTCAGTTAGTTGTAATAGGATCAGTTAATTAGTAAATCAAATTTGCATACCATCACCAGCGTTTGCTATAATAACAATAGAAGCAGTGGGAGCACTCTTGATGCATCGAGGGATGATCTCAGTGTTTTGTGCCTTATTGCAGCAAGGGATCAAGGTGATGGGATGAGGGTAGATAGCAGAGGGTGCATTCATGATCAGAAAGGAAAAGCTATTATGATACAGTAAGTATATTTGTACACAATCTTGCATTGGTGAGGTGTAAGATTTGTAACTGTCTGCTTACAGCTGCCCAAACAAGCAAATCTTCCATCTTCTACATGACAGTTATTTAGGACACAGAGGCCTAAAGAACTTAGGTATCTTGGCCAAGGTCACATAGCTATTAAGAGGTGGGATTTGCACCCAGACTGCATAGTCTCAGCACTGTTGTGCCTATCAATGACACTCTACTGCATCCTATAGAAAATATTGAAAAGCAAACTAAATGTGATATTAATAACACATGTCACCATTAACTTCATATTTGCATGCCATAGTAAACTTCAGGTGGCCCAGAAGGGGATTTGAAGATTTCCAGGACTTCTGGAGAGGGCAGTTACATCAACCACGACTGTGTTGTAAATAGATTACAAATATCAGCAAAGTCATAGCTACACATAATGTAAACAATTAAACAAAAACCTCAGCAAATCCTCAAAGATGTGTTCTTTTTACCCTCCTTCCCTGGTGATCTGTTTGCCGGGAGTAGAACAAGTGATTAGCATATTTTATTTTGGTCTTTAATGCCAAGCCTGTTTATCACGACTGGATTTGCTTGATCGGCGGCATTTAGTGCAGTGGTTGGTGGTTCTCTAGGGAGCTCTTAGAAGTTGGCATAAGTCATCTGCTTGGCCACCCTGCCTGTGAGCTCTGTGCCGCCCACCTGGCACCCTGGGCACAGGCCTCTGCTAACTCAGGTGCAGGCAGAATCACGCTCAGATTCTGGGGCCAGCACTGCAAATTAGCAGCTGCTGGGCAGGCCCTAGAGTGTGCAGCTCCCATTTCTTCTCACTGGCACTGTGTTCGTGAGTCCCTGCCATCCAGGAGGGGCTGCGGTCCCCTGTACCCTGGATGGAGGAGCAAAGAGAATCTTCTTCGAAGGGGCAAATTGAACTTCCTCTGAAGGTAGACAGGATGGGTGGGCTTTCTGCAGTCAGGCTTTCAGTGAGGTTCTCCTTGTTTATTTTATTTTTTTCATTTACTGGTGTATATTTGTGACGCATAGTAATTACTTTTATCTTGGGGAATTGGTACATATAGTAGCGCATTTTGATCATTTTTACTTCCCTTTCCATTCTCCGCCCTCCCTCTTCCTGCATCCTGAGATCCCCTTCCCATCTCCACAAAGTCTACCTCCTGTTTCCTATTATCTCTCTTTTATTTTGCTCTTTGAATTACTTATATTTTAGGTTTTCCATATGAGAGAAATCATGTGGCATTTAACCTTCTGTCTCTGATTTATTTCACTTAGCATTATGATCTTCAAGCGCATCCATTTTTCTGTGAATGTCTCAAATTTATCCTTCTTTATGACTGAGTTGTATTCACATATAGATGCAGATGTAACATTTTCTTTATCCATTCATCTGTTGAGGGGCATATCGGCTGCTTCCAAAATTTAGCAATTATGAATTAGAGCATTCCTCATTTCTTAAAAAATTAGTAAAATTTGTATTCAATGTTAGTTTAGATAGTAGCCTTTCCTAGGTATTCAGTCAGTCTTTAGAGAGATACCTGTTATAACATTTTTAAAGATACCATATTATTATACTGTAAACATTATTGTATACTATACATGTTATATATTACATATACTATATCATAATATTACATATTATATATTATACACTATTCTAATGTAAAGTTTGCTTGGCTTATCCAAACATATTTGTGAGGAAGCTTTACTAATAATTTTTGCTGGTACAATGACTTTCTCTTATACAAAAGTCTCTAAATGTCAAATTCAATGATATACTATAAATGTTTCAGAGCTTACACTAGCCAGTGATTTTAAATATGACAAAAAGTATGGATGACAAAGATCATCTGTCTTTCAAGGTACATACTAATTCCAAAAAGTCATGCTAACTTCTGTATACAGTTTCCAATTGCAAAGTTAGTTTTTTTCTTGATGCTTTTGTCAACAGATTTGCTTTTTGATGTAAGATATCTCTTTTTCTGCTGCCAACCCTTCTAACTAATCCTTTCCCCATTATTTTATGTTGCATTATATTCTACTATGCCTTACATGTTAGGTAAATTTCAATTCTAAAATCAAACAACACTTAGAAAATGGGTTATTAATGTTTGATAATGTCTAAATAAAGCATCATCCTCCTAAACACCCAATTCATGGAAATGTCCATGCTTTCACAATGGCAAGCATTTCTCTGAGAAAGTGGTAGCTCCTTGTGTTTCCTTGAACCATATTATGTGTTGAATTGTGTCATCCCTAAAAGATATGTGGCGGTCCTAGCCCCGGGACTTCAAATGTGATGTTAGAGTCATTTCGGGTTTAATTAGCGAAGAGAAGCTGAGGCCATACTGACGTAGGGAGGGCTCCTAATCTACTATGCAGGATGTGGCCACAAGGAGATTCAAAGATACCAGGAGAAGTCACGTGACAGTCAAACACGTAAGGATGTGCCTGTGAGCCAAGGGACACCTGGGTCCCCCAGGAGCTAAGAGGGAGGCATGGAATACATTCACCTCAGAGCCGTCAGGCAGAGCTAACCTTGTTGACACCTTGACTTTGAACTTCCAACCTCCAGAGTTGTGAGACAATAAATTCCTTTAGCCACTTAATTTGTGATATTTTCCTCTGACAGCCCTAGCAAAGTAATATAACCCATAAAGCAGTGAATTTTGTCTCTCCTCCTAATGTGAGAACCTCGACCTTCTCATGCCTTGCCTGCTTTCTTGCAGTAATTTTTTTATTTTTTATTTTTATTTTTTGCTTTTTTGCAGTAATCTTCCTGATGTTTTTGTGACCAGTAGCCATCCACTTCCCACACTACTACCATTTACATATTTTTTTGTGTACATATACAAACTCTCAGTGGTCACTCCATATTCATATCTGGATCTATAGAAATTGCTTAATGATGCCTTCAAGGGCTTCCTGTTTGGGCCTCACTCACCTTTCCAGCCCTTCCCCCCACCTTCCCCTCTGTGCACACGATTAGATTTCATCCACATTTCACATCTCCTTAGCTCTTTCAACGTGACCAGCCCTTTTCTACTTCAATCATGCTGCTCCTTTTACAATATAACCCCCCTGGGAGAACCTCACTTCTCCTTCACAACCCATCTCAAACGCTGTTATAGTTTATTGGATTCACAAAATAATTTATACTTCTTTCATGATGCTTGTAGTAATTTTTTTGTATTATCAGTATTTGAGTCTAAGTCTTCCATTATCTTAAGCCCTCAAGGGATCTTTAGCCCTTGCTGGCAGGAATCCAGCATCCTTGGGCTAGATGGCAATACCACAGGAGACCAGCCTGAAACACACTCTGCCAGATTCAGGCTTCTCCTGAAAGGTGTGGCAGTGGACTCAAATCATAGCTTTTTGGTTCTTAGTCCCATCTCTATTATACTTTGAATCTACTTCTTGACCACCAGAGGATAAATTAAGAACCGACAGTTCCCTCATTTCAGAAAGGCACAGGGGAGATGATTTTCACAATAAATCCCTTAATCCCTTAATTCATCCCTGACCTGGTGAAGCCTCTAAACCAGTTGTATCCCAACATTATGGTTGTTTTTTTTTTTTTTGGTACCGGGGATTGAACTTGGGTCCTTGTGCTTGCGTAGCAGTCTTTGAAACCACTGAGCTAAATCCCCGGCCCTCAACATTATGTTTTTACTCTGTTTCTTTCTTAGTAACACTTTTTTTCCCAAAAGGGGATAGCAAATTCTATTTGTTTTATTTTTACTCTTTTGTAGTGCTTTTAAAATTTTTCTTATTTTTCTAAATTTACAAATAAAATTATAAATTAGTAAAATTTTGATTGTGTATGTATATTTACATTTTTATTTACTATTAATTTGAAAATTATATGTACTTCTATACTAACACAGTAACGTATATTCTTGCACATGAATTTGATGTTAAAATATGAAAGATTTTCTTCCCAACTGTAAAAAAAAGAAATATGAATAAATTCTTCCGTAAAGAATATTTGGGTGAAAAAAATGTTTGAGTGATTGTCTTTTAAGTTAGATGCTATGAGATAATTTCAAATCTAAAATTAATTTCTCTCAATGTATACTAGAAATGATAACTTTGCCCCAATATTAGAAGTAATACATGATTATGAATTTACATTAAAGGTAATATATTATACATAAAACCTAAGAGAAACCATACAATAGAAATATGACCATATGAATTGGTGCTTGGAATGACAGAATTTAAATAAGAGACTTCAAAGGCTTCACACAGTCAACCATTATTTCTTAAAAAATAAATGAAAACTACAGGGGAGAAAAGATTAAATTTACCTTAACAAATAACTTGCCTTGTTAACAATATGTTTTGCAATATTTCAAATGAGTGTATATGTTCAAATAATGCCAATATCTTTTTTAATCAAACCAGATGCTCTGCCTAACTTCAAATTCATAGATTATTACAGTTTTTAAATGAGTTATACTTTATTTTTATTTTCCTAATCTATTTTAAATATAAAAGGAACTTAAGAATTTCTAAGACTACATTTGTAATCATTTAGCCTTTAGGGATATGAAACATTTGTTTTTTGATTCAATATTCTAATTATTGCTTCACTGAAGTGTGAATTTTAATAAAATTGCAAAGGAAGGTAGTATTCATTATGGGAAAATAATTTTTCCTGTGATTTGTCTTTTAAAATAGTATTTTATTTCTCTGATCTAGACAGCATTTAGATAATATGGGGCTGGAAAGGGTGAGGAGCCTGTCAGAAGAACTGAAAACCTAGTGAAAGATGTTTCATCATCAGAATTCATTCACTGTTAATTATTTCTCATGGTACATAATCTGCTTCCATGATACAAAATGCTTGCTATTGATGTGATATACATTTTAAACTATAATTTTCATTTTAGATACGATTTAATATTCTTTAATTTATTAATAAATTCTATATGAGGACAAAGTTACTGAATGGAGAGCCTTTTCCAGAAAAAAGTTGATTGTATAACTTATTAAGAATGTGATAGAAATTTAGGGCCCCTGTAAAGTAGTTTGATTATATAATAATTAGCCAACATTTATTTAGTACTTATTCTATACTAGACATTGTTCTAATCTCTTTATATATATTAACTGTAATGCAATAAAATGGGTACTTATTGTTTTATGTATTTTATGTATCAGGAAACCATGGCACTGAATGTTTACATATAATTTTCCAAAGACACAGCTAGTCTGTGGCAGAACTGGGATCCGAACCCAAGTTATTTGGCTGTATAATCTTGCTATTGACATGTACTATACAGTTTATACTTGCCACAGTTTTCCTTTGGCTACTATAAAATAAATAAGTTGTTCTTCTTGGAAAAAGTATACTGGAGAAAAGGAAAACAGACTTGAGATTTGTTTATTCATTTAACAAACAATTATTGAATGGTGCTCTTCAAAATTGATAGGATCAAATCACTTCCCTTCAGAATTTATAATGTAGTAAAGGAAGTAGAAGCAAAGGAACTATGATAAAGAGTTATATTGAAAGCATGCTTTGGCTGGCCACACACCAGTGATCTTAGCACTCTGGGAGATGGTGACAAGAGAATCATAAGTTCTAGGTTATCCTGGGCCACTTAGTGACTTAGAGAGATCCTGTCTCAAAATTTAAAAAGTAAAGAAGGGCTGTGGATATAGCTCAGTGCAAAGGCCTAGATTCAATCCCCAATGCTCAAAAAAAGATTTTAATCAAATAAATCTAGTTTTGCAAATTAATTCCAGACTTCAGCTTAACTCAACTATCACATGAGCCAAATGACTCTCCAGTGTAGTTGTCCTCCATGAGGGACTCAGCTGTTGGGGTCATCTCTATGTTGTTGCCGTGCTGTCTCTGCATGTGGCCTCCATTATCAAGGCGAGGGAATAAAGGAACATAGAACTTACATCCGCTGTCCTGTGTGTTAAGTGGGAAATAATGCACTTTAGTCCTGCTCATTTCCCATTGATTAGTGCTCCCCCCCATTGCAAAGGAGCTGTAGAATGTGAGGGAGTATATTTGGTGAGCAATAAATTTCTTGACCAAAGATAGGTATAGTTAACTGGCACTGAATAGAGGTTGGACAAGTGTTAGTTAGGATCCTACAGGAAGTTGACTTACAGTGACAGAGAAAGTCTTGATAGAGGCTTGTGAAGGTAACTGAGGAATACAAAACCTGAAGTTCTAAGAGTCCTGAAGAAGCTGTAGCAGACTTTTTTCAGTACCACGGAGAGCTCCTGTCATTTAAATTGCTGTGATAGCGTTGATAATTTCTAATACCTATTCACCAACAATTCATTCGACAAACATTTGTTATATGCCTACAATAGATTTTATGCATAGAAAACTTCACAATACCTAATTGGGAAGACAAACAGCTCCCCGCAACACAATGAGTAGACTCAGGGATGGAACTATTCATGGGTTATTATGGGAATATAAAGAGTGTTCTGAATATTAATCTTAGGTGCACAAAGGAGTTTAATAGGAAAATTTCTTGGAAGGGATCATTTATGACTTTATATATGTATTAAGTGATAAGTAGGGACTTGGCTAAGTCCAAGGGAGAATGGTCAGTTTAGGTGAGGGGTGATGATAAATATTTTAGGTTTTTTAGGTCATGAACAATAGATTTCTGTTGCAGATTTTCTGTTTATTTTACAAATTTTCATAGTGTAAAACTATGCTTAGCTCAAGTGTTATATAAAAAAACCCGATAATTATGGTCCAGATTTGACCATAACTTGTTGGCCCCTGGCCTAGGGAGATAGAATAAAAGCCAAACCAGAGATTTGTACTTAGAACGTATGCTGTTTGATCTTAATGGAATATGAATTTTAAAGAAAGGCTAAAATAAATGTGCAAGGAGAGGAAGTAGGGACAGTATGTCATGTTAAGAAGCTTAGGTCTAATTCTTTCAGTATAGTTTGCCATTGAAATAGTTAAATCCACGCAATGATGAAATCATATTTGCACTTTAGAAAAATATCTGTGTTAGGAATTAATTTAAAGAGGCAAAGCTGAACTCATTAAGAGACCAATTAGGGAGCTGGTGGCAGTGGTCAAAAAGGGAACCTGAAATCCTGAAATAAGACAGTAATGGGAAGGGCAGGAAAGCAAAGGGGCATGGT
The DNA here is from genome assembly GCF_053883595.1 of Heterocephalus glaber. NCBI lineage: Eukaryota > Metazoa > Chordata > Mammalia > Rodentia > Bathyergidae > Heterocephalus > Heterocephalus glaber. The sequence continues at coordinate 25,012,150 of NW_028258156.1, forward strand.
TGTAAAAAAAAAAATCAGAATGGCCTGATGGCTGATTAACTAGGTTGGGGAAAGTGGTTAATGACACCAACTTGAAGTAACATTACTTCAGCTGCAATAATAAATATGTGACTCACTTAGGTTCATCTGTTAGCGTAAGTCTGATTATTAAAAGGAATTCTGCCATTTATTGCAGAGTCACTTCATCTTGTCAGAGAGCACAGGCACTTTTTCTGACCAGATGGGACTCCTTGGGAAGTCTGTCGCTAAGTTTGGGAAGGGTCTGGTGAGACTTTGTTGCTGTCCATCCAATAGAATAATTGTGAGGGGCAGTACCTTTTCTGTGGCAGGATGCCCAGTTGGGGTAAGGTAAGGAACTCAACATACGGGTTCATGACAGTAAGCCATAGTCTTTAAAAATTATCTATCATTTTAGCTTCTTTTGGAACAAGAAATCAGAGTTTTATGGCCTTTGAACTTGTCCTCTGTAATGAGCACATACTGCACATGGTTGGCCAAACTTTTAATATAGTGTCTCACACTGTGAGCACCACTTTTCAGTGAATACAGTCTCTACCCTTCCTCCCTTTGTACGGTGGAAAACAGGGTCCTGTTTTCTACCTATTATACCCCCACATGAGAATTGAATAGTAAAGAATGCAAAATGGGGTGAGGGACCAGAATGGGGATACCCAGTTCAGTAGTGGCAGAATCTTTTTTGGAAAAGATAGCTGAGGAGGAGGTTCTGTTATTTTAGTCAATTATGGTTGGCTTTTTTTATGGCGTTTTTTAGGTTTCCATGGTTTGTGCACATCACTTCTTGCTCTGTAGCATTCAAGTTTACTTCTTTGGTCCTCCCAGACAAGCTATATAGTATCTGTAAAGATTCCTTCCATTAGTTAGATTATATTCTGTGGTTCCCTACTGAGAATTTTCACAGTTAGATCAAACAGCTTAGTTTTATCCACATATTAAATAATGATTCTAACACTTGAGAGTCTAGGCAACTTGCTGGAGATTATATCACCAAAAAGTGACAGGGCTGGATCTCATGCAACTAGTGGTCAATGAAGTGATTCTGACAACTTAATCTCTTTAAGCTTCTGTAAAATGGGAATGGTAATACTACTACTAACAGTAATGCTGGTTGGATTTTTAATGAATAAATGCATTAACTTTCGTAAAATGTTCAAATCGTTGCCTGCATTATTAAATACTCAGAAAATGTTAACTGTTATTATTTTGTCCAAGATCTTTTATTTTTGAAAATTAAGATAGGGAGAGGTCTGAACCAAGATGCTAAATTATAATTTTGGTTTTACAGGGAATTTCTAGATGAGTCAAATGGGAATTTCTTTGCTTATGAGGAAGGAAGAGAAGAGACAGGCATGAAAACATTGAAAGTGGCTTTTAGGGCCTGGAATTGTTGCAGCAAGGCAACAGTCTCCCATTTTTGTTTTAAAGAAACCCTTGGAGAGGCATTTTTCAGCCTCCTACATGGTATGGGTTCATATCTCTAAAGAGTCCACCTTTTTGATTTCTTTGGCCCGTATATGTGTAAAGTCCAGCTCTTAAATGGAAAGTTGCACTGTGAATCTGAAACAAACCAGGGCAGGGCTCAGCAGCAGGTTCCAGATGCTAAGGCAGAATATAGTTCTGGACAGGAAGGCAGTAAAGTATGGTTGGTTTGAGGAGAGGCTGGGGTGGGCACTGTGTAGCGATTATCTACATGCAAGGAGCTGTTAGGAGGCAGGAAGAGTGTTCAGTATTAGGAGAGAAGGTACAGAGCTAAGCCTTGGATGAGTAAGCCAGAGAATTTGAGTTGAAGACAGTGCGCACTTGACATAGCCCTTTGGAAAGGATGCTGCTCTGTGAAACTCAGTAGCCACAAAGACTACCAAGTGTACCAGGGTGGCTTTGCCCTGTGGAGGAACACTTTTAATTTAAAGATGTCCCATTCACATCTGTATGTAGCTCAGAGGTACATCTGTCATGATATCAAAGGATATTCATCCAATAGTGGATGAGAAATTGCATTTGGAGGGAGGGATGGAGGGAGGGAGAGAGGAAGGAAGAAAGAGAGAAGGAGAAGAAGACACTGATTGTGTGCCTAGTGGAAATACTATCTCCCTGCTAACTCTCAGTTGGTTTGCACTTCACTGTTAGGTTTTAATTGGGTCGGGAGCAGGGTCTGTCCTAGATCCAAGGTTTTACCATGTAAGGATGTAGGGAGGAACCCAGCAGACATGAAAGACAGAAGATGAACCTATGTTCAGATGCCATTCACCAGCTCTCCTTGACCAGACACTTAAACTCACTGTGACTTGGTTCCTTAAACTCTAAAATGAGAATGATAATAATAGCTGACACATACAACACAAGGTGCCATGCACTCATTTATTCTTCAAAGTTCCCTTACTTGTCATCTTCATTTTCTTGGGGAGGAAACAGCAGGTTGAGTAACCTGCTGACGATTTCACAGCTCCTTGGTAGCAAGCCAGTTTCTGAACACAGGCAGACTGCTTCCAGGGTCTGCTCTCAGCCTGTCCTTTCTACTGCCTCTCCAGTGGAAGTGAGGTCACAATATGTGTCAGATATGGGATCAGAAAAGACAGCTAGGAAATGGAACTGTCAGGAGAGGATGGGGAGGCAGCACCAACTCTTACCTCCATCACCCTGGTGAGTGAGGGGGATCGGGCTGACTTAGAACGGTTTCTATTTATAACTGACAGAGGGTGTAGAAATAGAGTAGATCCTTACGCATCCCTAACATGTGCACAGATGTGCAACTCCAGGATGGTTTTTAAAAATATTTTAATACTTCCTTAGTGTTCTATACCCAAATCTGAGACCAAGTGCCTTCAATGCAGTGCTTCAGAAAATAAACATACAAAGTGCATGTGTTTGAACTTGTGTGCACGTGCTGCCCTAGACCTGGTAGCTGTTCTTTCATAACCATTTTCATTGCAGATGAACTGCAATCCGGTGTTTTCAGGGGGTTGAATGGTTTATTTTTCAGCATAGAAAATTATATTTGGTTTTGTTGAAATGTTTCAGTACATTGACATAGCAAAGAAGGTGAAATTCTGTAAGTAAATAATGATTTCTATATGATTTAACAGATTAAAGAGAGACAGAAAAAAAGTCCAAAACCCATCTTCTCATTTTACTTACAACATAATGCTAACTTTCCAAACTAGATTTTTAAAAAATTCTTTTATTGGTACATTTTAGGTATACAATACGTTTACATAAATCATTGGGTGCTTGTACCTATACATGATAGATTTTGGTTCTTATTTTTCCCCATTGCCTGTGCGCCCTTCACCCCCTCCACCCTTCCCTATTTATATAGACTTGGTTTCCATTTTTTTTCTTTTCGCATAGTTTTTCCTTTCCCTTCTTTCCTTTCACCTTCCCCTCCCACCACCCTGACCTCTTTAGACCTTTTCTTCCTATTTCAAATTATCAATTATTCATTTTAATCATTTTAATCCTTATTTACACTTTCAGTTTCTCACACTAGAGAAACTATTTGGTATTTACACATGTGTGTCCTATTTATTTCACTTAAGAGTATGACCTTAATATGCATCCATTTAGCTATAAATGTCTCTAGTTTCTCATTCTTTATGGCTGAGTAGTACTACATTTTATTAAAAAAAAAAACACATCTTCTTTATCCAGTTTCCAGTTGATGGGCACTTGGGCTGTTTCGAACCTTTAGCTATTACAGACTGTGCCACTAAAAACATGGGTGCACGTATATCGCTGTGGTATGATTCTTTTAATTCTTTTGGGAAGATACCCAGCAGGAGAATAGCTGGGTCAAATGGGACCTCTAGTCCTAGTTCTCTGAGGTATCTCCATACTGATTTCCACAGTGGTTGCACCAGTCTGCACTTCCACCAACAATGGAGAAGGGTTCCTTTCTCCCCACAACCCTTCCAGCATTTATTATTGGTCGATTTCTTGATAGCAGCCATTCTTTCTGGGGTGAGATAGAATCTCAGTGTTGTGTTCATCTGCATCTCTTGAATGGCCAGTGATGTTGAACATTTTTTCATGTATTTATTTGCTGTTTTTACTTCTTTGTCTGAGAAATGTCTTTTCATTTCAGATGCCCATTTTTTGAATTGGTTTTTGAATTTGGGAGGTCGGATTTTTTTCAGTTCTTTATATATTCCAGACAGCAGTTCTTTGTCTAAGGTACAGCTACTAAAATTTTTTACCACATTGTAGGTTGTCTCTTAGCTCTACTGGTGGTTTTTCTTGCAGTGCAAAAGCTTTTAAATAAGATGAGATTCCAGTTGTTGATTGTTTGGGCTAGTTCCCATGCTACTGAGGTTTTGTTCATAGAGTCTTTTCCTATGCCAATGTCTTCAAGAGTTCTACCTAACTTATCTTCCAGCAAGTTTAGTGTTTCCATTTTAATATTTAGATCTTTAATCCATTTTGATTTTAGTTTAGTGCATGGTGATAGGTATGGGTCTAGTTTTAATCTTTGGCAGGTTGAAATCTGTTTTTCCAACACCATTTATTAAATAGGCTATCTTTCCACCAATGAAGGTGATTGGCTACTTTGTCAAAGATGAGGTGGCTGAGTATGTCTGGAGTTGTTTCTGCATTTTCTAATCTATTCCACTGATCGTGGGGTCTGTTTATTTTGCCAGTACCATGCTGTTTTTATCACAGTAGCTTTGTAGTAGAGTTTCAAGTTGGGGATAGTGATACCTCCAGCCATGTCTCTGTTGCCTAGAATTGCTTTTGCTATTCTAGGTCTCTTATGGTTCCAAATGAATTTTTGATTGTTTTCTCTAGTTCTGTGAAGTATATTGTTGGAATTTCAATCGGCATTGCATTAAACCTATATAATAGTTTTGAAAGTATGGCCATTTTCACTATATTGCTTCTTCCTACCCAGGAGCAAGGGATGTCTTTCCATATTCTTATATCCTATTCAGTCTCTTTTTTCAGAGTGCTGTAGCTTTCTGTGTAGAGGTCTTTTGCTTCCTTTGTTAGATTGATTCCTAGATATTTCATTTTTTTGGGTGCTATTGTAAAAGGAATTATTTCCCTAATTTCTGTCTCAGTGTGTCTGTTATTTGTGTATAAGAAGGCTATTGTTTTTTGAGTGTTGACCTTGTATCCAGCTACTCTACTGAATCTGTCAATTAAGTCTAGAAGTCTTTGGGCAGAGTATTTTGGGTCTTCTATGTAAAGTATCATATCGTCAGCAAATAATGACGGCTTAACTTCTTCCTTTCATATCTTTATTTCTTTTATTTCGTTCTCTTTTCTAATTGCTGTGGCTAATGTTTCCAGAACTATATTGATCAGGAGTGGTGATAGTGGGCATCCTTGCCTTGTTCCTGATTTTAGTGTGAAAGTTTTCAGTTTTTGACCATTTAATATGATGTTGGCTGTTGGTTTTTCATAGATAGCTTTAATCAGGTTGAGATAAAGACCTCTATTCCAAATTTCTGTAGGGTTTTTATCATGAATGGGTGCTGGATTTTGTCGAATGCTTTTTCTGCATCTATTGAGATGATCATATGGTTTTTGTCCTTGGTTCTTTTAATATAGTGTATTACATTTATTGATTTACGAATGTTGAACCATCCTTGCATCCCTGGGGTAAATCCAACTTGGTCAGGGTGTATGATCTTCTTGATGACCCTCTGTACTCTGTTTGCCAGTATCTTGTTGAGGATTTTTGCATCTATGTTCATTAGAGAGATTGGCCTGTAGTTCTCTTTTTAGGTTGGGTCTTTCCCTGGTTTTGGAATCAAAGTAACACTTGCTTCCAGGAATGAATTTGGAAGCCTTGCTTCCCTTTCAATTTCCCTAATGAGTTAAAACAGTAATGGTGATAGTTCTTCTTTAAATGTCTTATAGAATTCATCAGCGAAGCCATGAGGACCTGGGCTTTTCTTTGTTGGTAAATTTTTTATTACATTTTCAATTTCACGCAATGTAATTGGGGTGTTTAGAATTTCTATATCTTCTTCATTTAACTTTGGCAATTTGTATGTATCTAGGAATCTGTCCATTTCTTCTGTGTTTTCCATTTTAATAGAGTACAGATTCTCGAAGTAGGTATTAATGATCCTCTCTGGATTTCTGTTGGGTCTGTTGTGACTTCACCTTTTTCATTTTTAATCACATGGATTTAAGCCTTTTCTTTCCTTTTTTTTTTTTGATTAGGTTGGCTAAAGGTTTATTGATTTTATTTATTCTTTCAAAAAACCAACTCTTTAATTCATTCATTTTTTTGTATCATTCTCTTAGTCTCCATTGCATTGATTTTGGCTCTAATCTTTATAATTTCCTCTCTTGTATGAGCTTTGGGTTTGTTATGCTCTTCTTTTTCTAGGAGCTTGATGTTCTGCATTAGGTTGTTTATTTGAATTCTCTGTTTTCCTAATATGAGCATTCACTGCTATGAATTTCCCACATAGAATTGCTTTCATTGTGTCACATAGATTCCTAAATGTTGTACTAGCATTGTCATTTACTTGTAGAAACTGTCTAATTTCTTCTTTAATTTTCTCTGTGAACCATTGGTTTTTCAGGAGGGTGTTATTCAATTTCCATGTGTTTGTGGGGGTTTTGTGGTTTCTTATGTTATTGATCTCCAATTTTATTGCATTATGATCTGATAATATACAGGGGGTAACTTCAGTTCTTTTACATTTACTTAGACATGTTCTATGAGCTAGCCTGTGGTCTGTTTTGGAGAATGACCCATGTGCAGCTGAAAATAATGTGTATTCTGGTTTTGTGGAGTGGAACACTATGTAAACATCTATTAAGTCCATTTGTTCAATAGCTTGGTTCCGTTCTAAAATTTTGTTGTTAATTTTTTGTCTAGATAATCTGTCCATTTGTGATAGTGGGGTATTGAGGTCCCCGACTACAATTGTATTAGTGCTTATTTGGTTTTTCATGTCTATTAATTTTTTTTGTATAGTTGGGGGCATTCGTATTTGGTGCATATATATTTATGATTGTCATCTCTTCCTCTTGGATTGTTCCCTTCACAAAGATGTAGTGACCATCTTTGTCACTCTTAATTAGTTTCGGTTTGAAATCTACTTTGTCTGCAAATAAGATTGCTACCCCTGCTTTTTTCTGGGTTCCTGTTGTGTGGAGAACTGTTTTCCATCCTTTTACTTTCAGTCTATGAATTTCCTTTTGAGTTAGGTGTGTTTCTTGTATATGCTTATTGCTGGATATTGCTTCTTAATCTATTCTCCCAGTCTATTTCTTTTGATTGGTGAACTGAGGCCATTAACATTGATGGTTATTATTGATAGATATTGACTCATCCTTGTCATGATGTTTTACTTTTGTTGGCTCTTTTATTTCTTAATTTTCCCCCTTTCCCTTTAGTTTCTTACCCTGCTTGGTTGCTTCCCTCTGTTGGGCCTCGTGGAGTTGTGACCTTCATTGTTTTTTTCCAGGATATTGTTTAGAATTGCTTGTAGTGCTGGTTTGGTGTTCATGAAATTTCTCAGGTGTTCTTTGTTGTGGAAGTATCCAATTTCCCTATTGATTTTGAAAGATAATTTTGCAGAATACAACAGTCTAGGTTGGAAGTTATTTTCTTTTAGGGCTTAAAATACTTCACTGCAGGCTCTCCTTGACTTAAGGGTTTGTGTTGAGAAGTTTGCTGTGATTCTGATAGGCTTTCCTGTGTAGGTGATTTGTTTCTTTTCTCTAACTGCTTGTAGGATTTTGTTCTTCTGTTGGGTTTCTGGGATCTTGACTATTATATGTTTAGATGTAGATTTTTTTGATCATGGCTAGTTGGAGTTCTATATGCCTCATTCATCTGTATGTCCAATTCTCCACCTCTGTCTGAGAAGTTTTCCACTGTTACTTCTGTGAACAGTTTTTTTATGTCAATTGTACTTTCTCCTGTTTTTTCGTGGACTACTATCCATCTCATATTATTCTTTGCATCATCTAGCAGCTGCTGGATTGATTTCTCGTGGTCCCTTACTACTTTTAAGAAATCGCTGTTTTCATGGTCCTTCACTGCAATCCTGTCTTCTATATCCGATATTCTATCTTCACATTCCCTTAATCTGCTGTACATATTTCAATGGACTTTTTAATCTCCTAGATATCTGTTTGAATCTGTTTCATGGATTCCATTTCTTTCTTATGTTGGGCGATCATGGTTTCCATTTCTTTCTTATGCTGGGCATTCATGCCTTCCAGCATGTTTCTGAGCTCATCTATTTTTTTTATCTGTTTCTGTTCTAGAACCTCTAATTACATCTTTCACTCTGCTCACCATCTCTGTAGTTATCTGGGAAATTATTTCTGTTTTGAATTTTTCTAGGGCCTCATTCATCTGTTTTGTTACTTCCTGAAGTATCAGTTCAGGGTGTCCAGGTGGTTGATTATCAGGCTTTTCCATCTTGTTTCCCCCATAATTTACCCTTGGTGGGGTGGAAGTCTGAGTTTATGCCTTGCTTAAATGTCTCCTCATTTTTGTTTTTGGTACTGTCCTTGGTTTAATTCCTGGGTTGATACTTCGAAATTGCTTATTTTAAGTATCTTGGTTGCTTGTAATTAGAACTCTTATGGAATAATTGCTTCTCAGAGGTGTCTTCCAGATATAGCTGGTCTTTAGATTTTGAGTCTCTAATTACCCTCAGGCTGTCTCATTTTCATTATACCAGGAAGGACAACTAATTAGATCAATCACAACACCTTAGGCCAAGTGATACAATCAGCAACACCCTAGCATCAAGTACATCTTAGAAAATGACAATTTGTGAAAGTTATTAATCTATCTCCTTTAACTGTGTGAATTAAATCAAAATCGAGGACCAACCCAACATATGTTTATAGTGAAGAAACTCTTCAATATAGCAACTTTACCCTTCGGGATGGGGAGTTAGAAGGAGTTGGGGAGGGAGGGATAGATAGGTAGAAGGACAGAGGAAGGTTAGCAGTGAGGCCAGAGGACACAGGCAAGAGAATAAAAGAAAAATAAAGAAAAAATCCTAATTAGGGCCAGAACAGGAACAAAAACAGAGATGAAAAACAATGTGGGACAGTGGAAGAGCGAGCGAGCGAGGGGTGGGGGGGGGAAGGAAAGAGAAAAGAAAGAAAAAAAAGAGAAAAATAAAAATTTGAAGAGTAGGAAAAAAATTAAAAATAAGAGCAAAAAGCCCCCAACAATAATAATAACTTTGAAAATAACAAATAAAAAATAAAAATGAAAATGAAGGGCCTCCTTAAGCGTATGTCTTTGATGTCACAATAGACAGCGTGGGCAGCAGTGTGCAGATAGAAGTCAGTGAGTCTCAGCAAGCCAGTCACAACCCCGTGGGATTCAGGCAGATGTGTGGCAGCAAGTTCCAAGTTGAGCTCCCTGTCCTCCTGTAGGGTTGAACTCTGCAAGGTTCTACTGCAGGTTCCAGCTGCCCTTCCCCTGAAGATAGTTCAGGTCCTAATGGGAGGTAATGATCCCTCCAACTTAACAAGTATGGTGGTCTGGTGTCCCCTGTGTCTTTGTAGTGTGGAATCAGGTAGCGGTACAGCCAAGAGGCCGGGGGAAGGGAGTGTCCTGCAGGCGCCCAAGCGGTTAAGTGGATTGCTGCTGTGGGCATGGCCAGTGGCAAGGGGTCCTCACCTTCTGGCTGGTCACTGTAGGGTTGGATGGAGCAGGGCGGCCCAGGACCTCTCTCTCCCTTGGGCTAAGCCGGTCACCACTACCATGGGCATGGCCAGTGGCCCACACTAGATTTTTAGAACTATTTGTTTTTCATTAGTTGATACAAGTTTTTAAGTACTATCCCCCTCCTTTTTGAGACAGGATCTCACTGTCACTAAGTTGCCTAGGCTGGGCTCAAACTTTTGATCCTTCCTGCCTCAGCCTCTTATTTCTCCCCCCTAGAGTCCTAGGATTAGAGGCATGGGCCACTACATCTGGCTAGATGTCCTCTTTAAAAGAAGAACAAATAATCAAAATAAAAAGAATCTTAAATATTTGTGCTACTGTTATACATTTATGTAGATATAAGTCAATGAGTTCACCAAACTTCTTGACAGAACATTCTACCAAGCTTTCTGAAAGTTTTTGGAATAATAAAATAATATTTCTTTTAATACTGCATCATTTTATATATAGCAGTAGCATTTTTCATGTGACAAAAATCTGTAGTTTTAGTGTACTTTCTCCTTGTTTAATGATATCCCATCTACAGACTCTTTAGTTTTTGAAATCCATGAAAAATAAACCAGAACATGCCTGTATCCACTTTAACACTAGCCATTGCAAATTACAAACTAAACAAATTTGAGTGATCCACATCTGTAATCTACAAAATACAGGATAAATCCAACATGAATATGTAATTTTCTCACTAGATTGGTTATTTTAGATAATAAAATCTTCATAGTGTTTCTTAGAAATGAATAGACTACATTTTTATGAGAATACGTACATTGTAATTTTAGATTTGGAGGAACATGGAACTTCTAGTTACAGTTCTCAAGACCCAAGGTATGAACATTAAAAGCATAGAGAAGTATTCCTGAGGGAAAATGGGTTCATACAAGGTTTAGTCACAAACTTAAAATAACTGAAGACTTGTCAAGGAAAGTGACATCCCGGAAGGCACAAAAATGTGTGTCACTGTCTTAAAAGGGATCATGGAGACAACTTTAGAATAATTAAAGACATTGTGAGATTCATTCTTCAGAAGTATAATGCGGATACAGAAAAATCTGCTATAGATTCCTATCCTTCTGCCATAACTTTGATTAAGAAAACAAATAGTGGGTATGTGTAAACTCATCACCCAGTGGTTTGTTGAAACACTCCTACTTCATCAAAGGAATAGTTGTCTTAAGGACTTACATCAATGATTGATATAGAAATTACAGCTAGTTCACAAGATATTCTGCTTTTCAAATGTGTACACCCAGTATTCAAAAGTAAATTGTTTTTATAGCATGGATGCTTAAAAATCTTGCTAAAATGAAAAGTTATTAATTTTGTAGAATTTCAGGTTCAAAGGGTAAACCACATTCTTTGCCCGTAGTTAAAAAAGGAGAACCATACAGAGCCCAGTTCTTCCAGAAAAGTGTAGCCTCTTTCTCTAGGGGAGAAATTCCATGTGAAAATTTTTATGACACTTTTCACATAACCACAAAATTAAACATAAGAATCTTTCCTTATAACTATGCTACAAATGTACATATTTTGTTTGTACATACCTCCTTAAGACCACGGTGTGATTAAACCCTTTTATTATTGATCCTATTTTCCCTTTCCAGGTAATATTAAAAGCTCAACACATATCCTATTCCCAGCATGCAGTGGGAAACATACCGAAGTAAATTTAAATTCTTTGTCACGTTTGAATTCAGTTATCTCAAGAATAGGATTCTAATTCCCATATACTAATTAGGTTGTTGATGTCTTTCATGACACAAAAGCATTAAGAAGATCATTGTGGAGGATTCAGAAGCTTGTGTTTTGTAGAACGATGGAAGCTGATTCTGACTGTGCTCATTTTCTGGTTCTTGTTTTCTGTGCATCCCCGGTTGTCATATCTGCCTTTGTGCAGTGTCCTTCGTCCTTCCCAAGTTCATCTAAACTGTACTCAGAGAGCTGTGGAGCTGAAAGGGGACTTAATGATCCTAGACCAGAACTTCACGGTGTCACAGTGAAACTTGAGTAAGGACACCCTGGTAAAGGACATAGAGCGGTGCATGCAGAGCTGGGAGGACATTTTTTGGTCCATATCCTGATACTCCCTGTAAATCAAATCAGATGTGGGGATTATAGTAAGTCAGTACTCATGAACATTTAGAAGAGTACCAGGTCATAGTAAGTGTCACTTTTTATAATTGTCCATATGAATCACGTTTTTGCTTCTGTTTTAATTTCTATTTTTCATCAGTGCCACCCAGTTAGCACCCACTTATTTTCTAGACACATGCCATCCAGTTAGCACATACTTTTTAGGATGTTAGTTTGTGCCAGTTTTCTCTTCCTACCTCCAGTCACTCCAGGGCAAGACTATCACCTGTATTTCTTAATTAACACAATGTTTGATACAAAGTAGAGGTTCTATAAATACAGATTTTTTTCCCCTGCTTGTTGATATTTAGAAAAATAGATTCCTAATAGTTCAACTCTGACCAACTTTTAAGTGTCCACAAAGAAAAAACCAATTACAGTGTGGTAGCAGTATAATTGTCTAGTGCTCTGTGTTAAAAAAACAAAAGCCACCATATGCTAATCATATTTGAAGGCACATAAACAGGACCGCAGCATACATGCTTAGGATGGCTTTAGGAGTACTAAAAAGATAGGCTATTTTGCATTACTACCAGAGCTGTTAGGTAAGACACTATTGGATACTTTTAAAATGTATGTTGGTACCATTGTTATATAAATAGTATTATTGTAAGTCCTGCATTCTAAACATTTTTAAAGCATAATTTCTCATGCAAGTTCCTAGCTACACATTGGAATTGCTGGCTAAGGTTTTAAAAATCCCAGTACCCAGGCTGTTCCCCAGACCAGTTAACTCAGAATCTCTGAGTACTACTGTTTATTAAATCTCTTCACATGTGCCAGTGTACCATAAAGTTGGAAAAGTGCTGGATTGCAAGAATGCTGTTCTCTGACATACTCACCTGGAGTAGGTCTTAAGGCAGCCACCTTATAAAATTCTGTCGAGTGGTATGTGGCCTAGACATTGACTCACTTTCTAAGAAAGGTTTTGAGGAATGGGGAGTCATTTGACATAAATCCTGTTACCAATGCTCCTTGGAAAGCTTACTGTTTCATTCGTTTTCCTTCTCAAAAGATTGTGGTTCCACGTTTTGTTTTCTCTTTGGGGCCAGGCTGACTCCCTGCAGACGTGTTGTTTTCCACAGGCTGGCTCCCTCCTGCTGGCTGACCAGAGGGGAGTGGTGAGCCCTGAGTCATGGCTAGCAAGTCTGCTTCCAGATGCTGCGACTCCCTGGGAGTCTCTGATCCTCCCCAACCTTGTGGTTTCTCTGGCTTGACGAATTTTGTCTCGGATGCAGCTTTAAAAATATCAAAGCCTTGAGTGAGAAAAAGAGCATCATTTGGATATGTCAAATAGAAACTTTTCTATTTCTTGTGACCAACTCTGGACAGATTTCTATTGTAGAAGATTGTATTTAGCTAGTTTCTGTAATATATACAATTTTTGAAGTCTTTCTTTGAAAAATTATTCATGTATTCAAAACAGCATTTCTTGATTGTCTCTGATATGTCAGACATGTGATAGGTGCTTGGATGCAATGAGTAAAGACAAAGTCCCTCCTGGACTACTTGGGGAGAAGTTCAAGTGCTATGATGGAGAGGTGGGTGAACTTCTGTAACATGTAGGAAGAGCACCTCTCCAAGCATGGGGCAGGGGCAGTGAGTGGGAGGGCGGGCCTTAGGAGTCGGCCATGTCTGATGCATCTTTTTATCCTTAGGCTAAGACAGGAAGTGACTTCCCTCAGTGTTGAGCGTTAAACAGAGGTGTTTAACACCAGAGCGTTAAACAGGGCACATGGGTGTCAGTCTAGCAGAGAAGATGAGTTGAGAGAGAGCAGAGGTCCAGGGCCTCTGCGTCTAAAGAGGAGCCCATGCTGAGAGGTGTGGTTGAGGGTGGGGAGGCTCAAACCCCAGTGCTTGAGAACTGCCATGTGGCTGGGACTCTGGATGGTGAGGGAGCCGGGCAGGGCTCAGATTGTGCTGAACTTTCTAACTGACGCTCAAGATTTTGTATCTCTTGGGAATCTGCTCGGGGAGCCACTTAAGGAGATTTAGCAGCTTGACATGGTCATTTATGCCTTTCAGAGAAATCATTTTGGTAAAATAGGACAGTGAGACAGAGGACAGAGAAACCTGCATGGAGCTACTATGAAATCCCAAGAAAAAAAATAATTGAACCTAGAACCATTCAGAAAAAAAAAAAGCTAACTGTTTATTTTATGCCACCAAACAAAACAAAACTTAGAAGTATTAGAGATGTAAATGTAAAAATAAGAAGAAAGGAAATATGGAGGACTTTTTTTAATTTGGGGGATTGACAAGACCTTTTAAAGCATGAGATGAAAGATAGAGATATAAGTAAATTAATATATTGTCTATGCGAGGTACTAGAGAAATGTAGGCCTGGTTTGTGCCTTTAAGGAACTTAAGACAATTTGGAATCAGTGAAAAAATTTTTGTAGGGAAATAGTATGAATAGAATTACAATTTAGAAAGAACACTCTGGTAGACAGGAAGAAAATCAGTATTAAAAGAGCTCAGTGCTTCTAGGTACTGTACTTAGGTACTGTCATATGTATTGGGTCATTTAATTCTCACAACAAATTTAAGATATAGAGGACGTGGTATTTCCATTTTACGAACAAGAAAACTGGATACAAGAAAGAATGTCATTTGCTCAAAGTTACAAAGCCAGTTAAGGAAAGAATTTTTAAAATTTTACTTCCCACTCTTGGCAATTAGTTTTTGTGAATGAATTTTATTTTTTAGAGAAATTTTTAAGTTCACAGCAAGATTGAGTGGAAAGTACAGAGGATTCCCATATGTCCCTGTCCTGGCTCATGAAAAACTCCCTCTGTACCAACATGCTGCCCCACACTGGTACACTTGTTACAATTCATGAACCTATGTTGAGCCAGTGTTGTCATCCAGAGTCCACTGTTTGTATTAGGGTTTACTCTTCGTTTTTACATTCTGAGCATTTTAAAAATTTGTGTAACAGCATGCATTCATTAGTTGTAATAAACAGAAGAGTTTCACTGCCCTAAACGTGCTCAGTTCTGCCTATTCCTTTCCCTTTCCTCCTACTCCCTGGCAATTCCTCATCTCTTCATTGTCTCCAGGTTTTTGCCTTTTCTGGAACCATATATTTGGAATCAGATAGGAGGTAGCCTTTTGAGATTGGCTCTTTCACTTGATACTATGTATATGTAAATTTCTGTAGTATCTTTTCATGGCCTGAAAGCTCATTTTATTTTTAGCTGAATAGGATTCCATTATCTAGATGTATCACAGTTATTTTATTCACTCATCTACTCAAGGACATCTTAGTTGCTTCTAAGTTTTGGCCTTTATAAATAAGCTGCATGTAGGTTTTCTTGTGGACATAAATCTTGATTTCACTTGAGTAAATACCAAGGAAAGCAATTACTGGGTCATCTGGTAAGAGTATTTTTAGTTCCATAACAAACTACCAAACTATCTTCCAATGTGGCCACATGGTTTTGCATCCTCAAGAGCAGTGAATGAAAGCACCTGTTGCTGTACATTCTCACCAGCATTTGGTGTTGTCAGTGTTTGGGATTTTGGTCATTCGAGTAGATATGTAGTGATACCTCACTGTTGTTTTTATTTGCAATTTATTAGTGACATATGATGTTGAGCGTGTCTTTTCATATGTTTGTTTGCCATCTCTACATCTTCTTTGTTCAAATATCTGTTCAGATCTTCTGTCCATTTTCTAACTCAGTTGTTTTTTTTCTTATTGTTGAGTTACTTACTATATTTCATATCTGAGTTAAAACCAAGAAAATCACCTTATGAAAAAAGATTAAAAACATTCCTTGATAGCTCAACTAGGAGGTGATCCCCTCACAGCTGGGCCATGTGTTCTTATCCTGAACACAAGCTAGTTCACCATGCATGGACAGTAGAGAAGGCCCCTCTCAGACCGGGATGGTCACTCAGGAACCATGCCTAACCACAGATGAACATTAGAACACACAGCAGACCTCAGGTATGACCAACATCCCCCCCCCCCACATTTACAGACCGCTGTTGCTGTTTTATCAGTCACAGTTAGCCTCACCCCATTCCCCATGGCTCCTAGATGGAAATTATTAATATACTGAGCAATAAAGGTGCCTGTACTTTGTGACAGCCCCAAGTCTAGAGACAAAACCATCTTTCCTTGAAATCTCAATAGGACTGGGGTATGAGGACTCCTAGAATGCAGGACTTTCAGTATTAAAATGTGAAATTCCCTGGCAAACCTCATCTCCCCACTCAAATAACCTAACACAAGCCCGAATATTTTAACAAGACCCTGTGAACATGCTCTTATAGACATGTCTCCCAATTCCCTACAGTGTTTGGTCTCCCTTGTTGTAGACAGTTCCAAGAAACCCAAACTTGTTCAAACCATAGGTTGGTCTTGGCAGTTTTTGATGATGAACACAATTCAATCAATAAAATCAAAGTGAAGAAAATATGATAGCAATGATTTTCATAGGTCAGTCCTCAACGATGTTTTAAATTATTCCTTCTAGCAATGAAAAAAATTACCTAATTTATATAGAAGCCAAATCACACAATGACTCTTAACATAAAAGAAAAATGTCCAGAAAATATTGTTATTTCCATGATGGGAAGGACTGGGCTTCATTTTCTTTATAACAACATCCTTTTTGTCTGTCTCTCAGGGATCATGTCTGACCACCAGTTTGGTAACCAGTTCATGTGCAGCGTGGTGGCCTCTCACGTCAGTCATCTGCCCACAACCAACCTCAGCTTCGTCTGGATTGCTCCACCAGCGGGCACAGGCTGCGTGAACTTCATGTGAGTACCCAGAGACCGTGATGGGGACCCAAGGCAAATACTCCCATGCTTTCATGGCATTACATCCAGGGTTACTATTTAAATGTATTATTTTGATAAGTCTGACCCTAATTGAAGCCTTCAATTTTGATGTCAAAAGAGGTCAAAACTTTTTCAAAATAACTTCAGCAGTTTATTTTTGCACAATCATTTATAACCTTGAGATTTCTAAAGTGGATATTAGCTGACAAAAAAATACAACACAATAAAAGTAAGCAAATTGGGGTGGTAAGGGAGAGAGGTGGGGAATAGGGCAAAGTTGTCTAAAGGGTACAAAGTTTCAGTGAAGAGGAATGTTTTAGAGGTGTGTTTTAACACAGCATGGTGACTATAGTGAATAATTATATATTCTATATTTTAAAATTGATAAGAGATTTTAAGTGTTCTCATCACAAAAAATAATAAATACGTGAAGTGCTACAAAGATTATTTTGATTTAACCATTCTAGTGTAAACCCATATCAAAACATCACAATGTACTCTGTAAATATATACAATTATTATTTACCAATTGAAAAAAGATAAAAGTCACTAACATTGCCTCAGAGGCTGAAGGGGATACAGAGTTCAGGGTTCCTCTGTGTGGCTCCTGGCCCCCTTTGATTCCTGAAGATTTCCAGCATTGTGTCACTGCGTATAATCTTCTAGAAAGGATCAAGCAAGGACTGCTCCTCCTGAGTGAAGTTCAAAACCAAATCCTCAAAGGTCACTGAGTCCTAAAACATCCACTTCCCAGCTTCTGGGGGTCTCTTGGCCTCCTCCCTACAACTCCTGTTGTCAGTGGCGGTCACAGTGCCACTGAGGGGTCACGTGGGTCCCCTCAGGAGCTGCTGTGTGAGTGGAAATGTGCTCAATGGTGGAGAGCAGACTGGACCCCCAGAAAGCAAGGGCTGGGTGTTCAGAGATGATTTCTGTTGGCTTCCCCAGGAGGTCCCTCCCTGCAGGACACCCCCCCCCACACACACACACCTGCTTCCAGAGGCCTCCAGAGTCCATGTCTGCTCTCCAAGGATGCCCCTCATGAGCCACACACCATGCAAGCAGGGCTGCAGTTGGCAGCCGAATCTCATCCAGAGCAAATCTGTGCATATTGTGAGGACTCCCCCTCAGCTGCCCCACAGCCCTCTGCTGACCCTCGCTGCTTCTGGCCTCTGGCTTTGCCCTCTCTCGCCTGAATGTCCTGATCTGGAAGACTTGTGAGTGACTGTGTTTTATATATCTCCAGGACAATCTAGAGATGGAAGTCTCATGCTGTCAATGGAAAAAGCCTACTGCTTTCCATCATGACATACAGGAAAAGCTGTTACTTCATGATATTCTGAAGGTCGGGCTACAACGTAGTTAAGCAGCTCCAGAGGCTGAGCTGCAGCTTCCTGCTTCGTTGAGGAAAGCTCAGCCTCTTCAGTGATTTTCACATGTTCACCTGCAGCATCTCGTGGGGTCAGGGAAGGTTCAGCTTCCTCAGAAATCTGTAAACTCTCAAAGCAGGTGGCCTGATGGGTTGGAGAGGATTTCTCATCCTGAAGCAGTGATAACAATTGAGCTGGAGCCTCCTGTTGAATTTGTAAGGGTTCAACTCTTTGGTAGGCTTCAGAGGCAGAGTTGGGGCCTCAAGCTGGGTTACAGAAGGTGCCACAGTGTTCATCTGGACTAGGGGTTGAACTGTAGCCTCACAGTGGATCAGAGAGGCTCCTGTATTGGCAGTGGGTTCTCGGGTTCTGGCTGGCTGCAGATCTGGAGGGTTGAGTCACAAAGGGCAAGTTGGGATGCTGAGCTTGATGGTGACCTGGCAGTGAAAGTCTTGCTTCACGATGCTCTGGAGACTGAACTTGTTGCTCCTTCTGGGTTGGAAATGGGTTCAGCTCTTCAGCATTCTCTAAGAGCTGAGCTGGGGTTTCCAGCTGGCTTCCAAAAAGTTCATATTCTCTGGGAATGTGAGAAGGTCGAGCCGGCAGCTTCTCTGCAATAGAAGAAGGTTTACTCTTCACGTCAGAGCCTGGAGATGGATCTGGAGTCTCCTGGTGAATTGGAGAATTGGAGGATTCTACCTTCTCAGTGTACTCTGGATGATGATCCTGGGCCTCCTGCTGGATGGAAGAAGGCTCAGCCTCCTTGGTAGTCTGGAGTTACGGTGAGTTACACATCTGCAGGCTTAACTACAACAGTGGGCAAGTTACATGGTGAGCTGGAGGTCGAAGTGTCACCTCACGGTGTGGTGGAGTCTTAGCCATACTCTGCAATGGGGACTCTGGAGCGAGCCTCTTCCTGGACCGAAGGCTTGACTTCAGCACGGGGCTGAGCTGTGCCTTCAGGCTGGCTCCCTGAAGGTTCGATCTCCTCAGTAGCCTGGGAGAAGGTTCAACCTCCACAGGATGGCGGTGAGGCTGAGCTGGGGCCTTCTGCTGAGTTGCAGAAGGTTTCACCCCTTGGGACTTGCTGGACTTGCCGCCAGTTTGGAGAAAGTTGAGCCCTCTTCCCTGCCTCTGCAGTTATCATGACCTTTGGACCCATGGATGTCAAATATGACATTTGGCAAATGTGAGTGATGAGTTTCACTGTCCTTGGGGATGGAACATGTATATCCTGATGCCCTAACAGCGGACCTTCACCCTCAATAGAAAGGTCATCCTGAGATGGGGCCTTCTTCGGGGTTAAAGAAGAAGATTTAGCTTCCTCGGGGGGCTGTGGGAGTTGACATGGGCTTCCTGCTGATGTGGAGAGGATTGGATTTGGGGGCTCTGTGGGTGTTGAGTATGGGCCGCCAGCTGGAATTGAGATGATTCAGTGTGCTCAGGGGCTCTGCAGGCTCATCTGAGCTCTCCTGATATTCCAGATGTAGGCTGTCATCGTCAGTTATATCCGAACTTGGGTCTACATTACCATCCCACAAGCTTTGTTTCTAAAGCTTATGCTTTGCCATTTGACATGGAGTTCCAGCAACCACCTTATCAAGTCACCAGTTCTCAGCTACATCCTTCTTCAGTTTCATGGTTGAAACAAACTGTGATGCTTTTGAATTCTGACTCACTAGAGGTAGAACAAGTAAATCAGGTGTTTTGTATCCTGATTTAGAGCAGAAGTCTTGATCTTGCTTTTGAGTTAAGGAGGCAGATCTAGAGCTCACTTCCGATCCCCATCTAGCATTGGGATCACCTCTGGAAGCCTCTCTTTCCTGGGAAGGTTGCCATGCAGACCCTGATGTGGTTCTGGAGACAGCTCTTTAGCCAGCTCCTGAGTGAAAGGCACATGTTAGTGGGCACAGAGGACCTCATGTGATCAAAGCCTCAGGCAGGGCAGTAGGGCATGGAGCAATTCTTTGGGGAGATTAGATTTTGGGAAGATGACTCATCTGGCTCTAGGGGTTTGGAGTTCAGCTGAATTGGGTATCAAGATCACTCTGGAAGTGGGGCCACCAGGGCCAGTAGCCACAATTGTGGCTACATGAGGAGTCCTGGAGCCCAGAGGTGCAGCAGGAACATGATGGGATAAGACTGGGTTGCAGAAACCTACGCCAGTAGGGTGCCAGTGCTACACCTGCTGGAGTCTTTCTGGTGGGCATTTGTAGCAAGCACCATGGTAACACTGCACATTCCACCCTGCCCATTTTGATACCTTTATAAAAAAAAAACTTTAGGGTCTACTCAGATGAGCTAGCATGGCCCCAGGAAGCCTTTTCCTGCAGTGAGTCAACCCAACTCTCTCCCCTCTGCAGCAAGGATAGTGGCTTCATGAAGGGCTGTCTCCCCATGTGGAGCCAGAACATGGGCCTCTGGCTGGGTGGTTCTGGGCCTCCAGCAGCTGCTTGGATGGGAGGTGACAGAGTTTTCCGTGGGAGTCAGAGGCCTGAGCCTTAGGATACTCAGCAGCACTAGCCCAGAATGGCAACCTGAGGTCTTCCTGCCCAAAGCTAATTTCTCAGAGAATTCTTCCTCCCCTTGGCTGTATAGCTTCTAAGCAAAGCGACAACCTATAGAATAAGGGCCAGTTAGGGTGGCAGGTGGGAGAATATGCCGTATCTGATTTATTCCTCAACATCACCATCACTCTAAGCTCTCTGTACCCAGTTCCATGTTTGATGATCCGTGCTCCTGTGCTGGGCTGGAGCTACACTCACTCTGCAGTGACACCGCCATCTCTGCAGGAGGGAAAATGTTTGAATCTGAGTGGATGGTTCCATACATTGATGTGTGTGAGCTCTCCTCGTCCCATCGTGGCTTACACGGTCATTCCTCCAGAGGTGCTATGCCGCTTTTCACAACACCCATGGAGAAGTCACTCAGGATATTAAAGTCTAAAGATTAGGTTTTTTTGAAATGCTACCATAGATTGACTTCCTTCACAGCCCTTCCTCCTCTGTTTTGTCTCTTTTTTTTTCTGGGTTTTTTTTTTCTGTTTTGTTTCTTGTCTGGCCTCCCTTAGTTTGCAAAGTTCAAGAAGAGGCTCATCCTCATTCCTACTCCCTTGCTTGTGGCTGGGTGCATAGTAAAGGTTTTAAATGGAGCCAATTCCAAAAGTCATCTCATTTCAGGGGGTTCTGTTGTTGTAATCAGAATTCTGACATCAGTACTGACTTCCTCTTCTCCTATTTCACAGGAAGTTACACTTCTTAAAGTTAGAAGTTTCCTTGACAGGTTTTAATTAGGTTGAACTAAAATCATTCTTTTACGTGGAAAGAACTTCAAATACTTTTCCAGGCAGTAACCATTTTCTGTCTTTACTACCGAATAGTTTCTCTGGTGTGAGAAACTGGAAGAGTAAATAAGGACAAAAAGGTATAATAGGTAATGTGAAATAGGAAGAAAAGGGGCAAAGGGGAAGTGGGAGGGGTAGGGGAAAGGAAAGAAGGGAATGGAATTAATATGAGAAAATGAAAAAATGGAAACAAAGTCTTTGTAAATAGGGAGGGATGGAGGGGTTGAAGGGAGGGCAGGGGAAGGAGGAAAAAATAAGAACCAAGAGAGATTATGTAAAGGTGCAAATTTCCAATGATGAATGTCATTATATTGTGTACCTAAATTGTACCAATAAAATTAATTTTAAAAAAAGAAAAACACTTCACAATTTTTAAATCAAAACTTCCCAAATTGAGTTTCTAGTGGCATAAAATGCATTTTGCCCCCTCCTTTGTAAACACTCAAAATGTAGTAAATAATGACAATTTTCTTTCGGAAATTACTTTGCAAATTAATCCTTGATTAAAGCTTCCATACAACTGATTTACAGAAAGGTTTTCTAGCAAAGTATTCGGCTCAAGTTGCAGGGCGATGCTGACACCTAGGGAATAGCCTCGTATCTGGAAGGCAGAAGCATGTCCAGAACTGTAGCACAGTTGCACTTAAGGCCAGAGTTACTTTGATCCCTGAAACTGAGGGGAGTTCTTTTGGACCTGTGTTTAAGCACCCTAGCTTCCCTGGTCCCCGAGAGGCAGCCTAGCTCCTCTCTCAGGTCCACAACTCTACGAGTATCTGAGCAGCCTCATTCTACTCACCAATCTTCATGTAAGGAGTCAGGGCCAAGAATGGGACTTTAGAAAAAGCCTCACAAGTTCCTTGTACCCCAAAGCAGTCTCAGCCCTTCATATTTTCCTGAGCTGAGTCTGCAGTCCTCCACATCCTGCTGGGTTTTTATTGGTGGTGGTGTTTTTGTTTTGTTGCTGTGGCACTGAGGATGGGACCCAGGGCACCTCGCATGCTGGCAAGCGCTCCACAACTCAGCTGCATGCCCAGCCCTTTTGAGGTGCTGAAGCTGGTAGTTTTAAGCCCTGGCTACATTGGCAACTGGACTTTCGCTTTCATTTCAACATACTTGAATTAAATCCTGAAGTTCTTCACTTCTGGCATCTGCGTCTCCTCACTGGGTCCATACTGCACGGCCGTTTTACCACTTTCTGAAATAAAGTGAACACACATCAATGTAAAAAAAAAGATAAAAGTAGTAGAAGTCAGAACAATTGGAAAAGGAGTGTTCAGAAAATAAGATGAAAGCAGAGACAGATAATGCTATAGCAATCTGTACATTGTTTGGAAGATGATCACATATTTAGCTTTGAGCTCTCTGGCCATTAGTGCCAAGAGGGAAATGTGACTTGTGGGTGATTCATGGTGGCCACAAGTCAGGTGTGTACTCTGAAGAAACATAAGAGTTCTCTCATGAGCATCCATTAGGAGGAAACTGGGGGTTGCAGTGAGCAATGTTCTCCACAGCATCCTTGCATAAACCCCACATGGTAGTTCCAAGGCTGTGGCTCGTGACATCACTCAATATAAATTCTGCCCTACCTGCACCCCAGAGCTGCACTTCTCCTCCTTCTCCTGTGGGGGGCTCTGTTTTCCCTCACAGCATTTTTATACATCTAGGCATTTATTTAGTTAGTACATTGTTTATCATCTTTCTTGCCACTGAAACTCAACTTCTTGATGGCAGGAATTTTTTCTGTTTTATTCATTGATTTACCTCACCTGTCTAGAACAGGCACTGGCACACAGTGACACTCCTAAATATATGATATTTAGTGGCCAGTGGTAAAACATCACAGCAGTTCACAGGTAGCTATTCTGTAGACCATCAAGCAAATTGGGCTGGAAGTTATCTTTAATGGCTTTATACTCCAGCCTTCTACTCAGACAGCAGAATCCCTGAAAGCCCATATACTCCATATTGCACTACTGCCTTTACCTCCCCTTGATAATATACAATTCCGTGTCCGGGCATCCTGTGACTCCCACTCCACTGAATGTCCACACCCCGTGCCTGTCTTCTGGGTCCTCCAGGCTGGCAACATCAGATTCGTACCACATAGTTGGTTGACATTTAATCCAGTCACCTTCTTCCTTTGGAAAGTCTGCTGTTCATATCGGAACCCTTTACCTCCAGTACGCCCTGCTAAGGATGATTGTGGAAGCTTCCTTACTGCTCTGAGCACTTTTGCCTACTTCTTCCCCAGGCCATCCTGCACATTGTTGTCCAACTAAGGCACAGTCTTAATCACTCAAAATTTGGATAAGACTAATACTTTTCCGAAAGCCAGACCTTTGGCATAGACTTGAAGTCTCTCTCTCATCTGACTGTTCATTAGCTCCTATCTCCCATAACCTGTGGCTCCTGATAGATTAGATTGGACATGAGCAAATTCATACTACTTTTTTATTCCTCCGTAATTAGTAGAATGTCACACATACAGATAGATATCCAAGAAAGTGTTTCTTGCATTCTGTGATGTTTAATGTTGTCATTTCTTTTAGCTTAACAGCGATCCCTGTGGCCTTTTGACCTGTGTTCTGTTACACTGGCATTTATCAAGGTGTTCCATGGGTACATCTGGGGCCACCAGCCCACCCTCGAACTTCCCCAAGTTTGTCACTCTCTCCAATGTAGAAAGAAGAGGAGGAGTCAGAAATCGCATACAGAGCAAAAGTAGACTTACTGCAGCAAAGTGAACGTAAATGTGTTATGGAAGTGGTACAAAGCCACTCTGAGGAGCAGGGGCCCCAGGGCTGGCTGGCCACTGGATATATGGCAGCAGTCCTATCTTTACGGAATAAGGGCCATCTCCGCCCGCCCGGAGGGCACTTCATTGGTTAATGGGCTTGTCGCTAAGGGTACAAGGTCATACAATGTGGCAGGGTATTATAGCACACAGTTTAGGAACATTTCAAGACGTTCAGACCACAAGAAGTGAGCAATTTCAAGAGCCGCCCAACATCATTCATTGGGTGACAGGCTTGTTTCAGAATTAAAACCTCAAAACTGCTTGCCCTCAGTCACAGAGGCTGCTTTCCTCCTCCCTTCCAAAAGGGATCGTGTCCCTTACTCTGACCCTACTTAAGAGCTTCATCTTTCCCTACAAAGGTATTTTAAGTTCTTGCTATACATAACATATTAATTTAAAAATAAAAATTTATTTGAAAGCTAGAACACAAAGTAAATCTATATGTCCATGATATATAGCTGCCTACTTCCAAACAAATTTACATTTTTAATTGACTCTGTTTAAAAATTGTATTTTTTTACTTACAATCTCACTGTTTCTGGGATTTGAAATTCTATTTGCTTCAGAGAATTAAATCTCATTTCCAAACAGTGTTGTCTTAGCAGTTGGTCAGAAAAGTACCCTTTGGTCCCAAATAATTTTTATTGACTGTAAAAAAAAGTTTATACACCCTCACCCTCACTTCCAGTTAAATATTGAGGATACAATTTGCACTTTAAAAAATTCAGGAAAATGGTTGTCTCCTCAGCATAAGCCATGACAGTGTTGAAAGTTACATGGACACACACGTAACATGCTCCGTGTGTGGGAAAGGTGAGTTCCTTGAGCTCTTCTCCTTGATCAGCTGGGCAGAGTGCTGGAAAAGTGAGAATTTTTAACACAGACTACTGAAGCAATCCTTTTGAAATTTTCTGAACCAAAGTCTTAGAATGTTTTAACCTTCAATCTTTACTATGAGGCCCAGGATTTAGCTCAGTGGTGCCATCGCCTGCCTTGCAAGCACAAATTTCGATCCCCGGTACCAAAATAAAGAATTCATTTTGGAATTAATATGAGAAAATGAAAAAATGGAAACAAAGTCTTTCTAAATAGGGAGGAGTGGAGGGGTTGAAGGGAGGGCAGGGGAATGAGGAAAAAAATAAGAACTAAGAGAGATTATGTAAAGGTGCAAATTTCCAATGATGAATGTCATTATATTGAATACCTTAAATGTACCAATAAAATTAATTTTAAAACAAACAAAAAATTCTTACTACAGTATTTATTGTATGATGAATAGAGCTGCATATAAACATTACTATCCTTGATCTAATCACCTTCCAAATGCCTCACCTCTCACCACGAGACATTAGGAGAACATGGAGACATTTTAGATCTACAAATAAAATAACACAAAAACCTATGGCATTTGAAGGTAAACATACATTATTGTTTGATTAACCTCAAAAATTAAAGCTTTCACTTTTTAAGGCAGGGATTCTTTCTGTTTTTATTATGTGAATTTAATTAAAAGATTTTTACTTGTTTATGGGAACAGTATTGTTTATGGGTACAGCATTATTCGGTACATGTGTAAAGATCAAATCAGAGTAATTAGCATTACTACCCTAAACCGTACTTTTTTCCTTTTTTTTTGTTCATTGTTACCTTCTTTCTTTTAGTTGAGTTTTATTATCCAACGGTGCATCCTTATACACTATACGTTTGGGAGCTTTAAAAATATATTTTAGGTCTTTATAGCTTTTAAAAAATATTTATATATTATATATTTTATATATTATATTTAAAATAGATTTTAAAATATATTTTAGGTCTTTATAGATTTTAATTTTTCCCTTTACAGTTTATTTGTTGAAAAAATTGAATCATTTATCTTATACTTTCCTGGAATCAGAATTATTTTATTGCAACCTGATATGGTAGTTTGCTATCTTTCATTATCTTTGCTCTTTGTATTTCCTGAAAACTGATAGTTGAATCTAGAAACTCTATCAGACTCAGGTTTGATTTTTTTGGAGAGGAAGACTTCCTGATATTATCTAAATATTACTATTTTTATGTGTTGGAAGCCTTTAAATTCTTCTTCTCTAGTTAACAGAAAAACTATGTCATAGAAGCTTCACTCATAATAATATGTTTTTATGATATGTTCTGTATAACCTTTGCATATTGTTGTTAGCTCATATTGTTATTTAGTTTTTCACATGACTGTTTTTTTTTTCTAACTTATTTCAAATTCCCCAAGGTCAGGGACTATCTACAGTGGTACCTTGGTTCATGATCTTAATTTATTCCATGATTCTGGGGAAGATGGCTGTGGTTGTGTTTGTCACCCAGTGCAGAGTTTCAGAATGGAAGCAAAATTTTGCTGATTGCTTCTGTTTGCAAACCGAATTGCTCATGAACAGAAGTGTTCATGAATGGAGGGATCACTGTATAGTATTTTTATGTACATATTAGTTCCTAAATACTGAAGTACAGATAATAGAAGGCCCTTAGTATTTTTTAGTAGTGATCTTATATTTCATTGATTCTAACATACAGATTTTATATGTATTATATATATGTGGATTTCTGATGTGGGCTGCATTTTACATTTGATGGCATCCTATAATGACAATTTGGAACATTCACTTTATTACTTAAATGTCTTGTAATTGATGGTGTATTCCATTTGAGAAATCCAGCAACTAATTATTTATCATTTACCATGTCCATGGTCTTTCTAAGTCTGGCAATTGACACAATATCCAATTTTGTAATCTCAGGACAGCCAAAGTATGATACAAACTCTGTGATTTTAAAACCCAGTTACCTATTTTAAATTTTTTTTCTAAACAAATTTCCATACTAGGAATTATAGAACATTTTAACTGAAATCCATGCCAATTATATAATGCTGTAAGTGCCTTTCCTGGTAAAGAATAAGTGGCATGCCGCACACATAGACCATGTTTTATTAGTAAACTACTTAGTTCCAGGCTCATTTGGGCTGTTTATTTACTGCTTTTCTGGTTAAAAATAATCCAATGAGAGATAGAGGCGAGGATGCTCCAAGGACAAATTGTTGGTTACATTTGCACAATGGATAAAATGGACATAAATTATTTTACCATTACTTTTACGACACCTGTTGATATTTATATTTTAAGGGATAATTTCACTCAAAGATTTGCTTAGTATCTAGATCTTAGTGCAGTAGAGTTTGTCTTACTTTTACATTTGATTACAGTTGTTACTGGGTAGTAATCCTCAAGCTAAAAGAGAGAAAGGAGGAGGGAGATGTGAGAAAAGGACAAAAATGGGAACAGGGGAAGGATGGAGGCAAGGAGGAAGGGAAGGAGGAAAGGAAATCTCTAAGCCGTTTAGTCCTAAAAGTTAGCGAGAAACTCTTAGGACAGGGAGCTGTAAAACAACTACAACATTAGTAATATTTTTTAAACTGCACTATGTACCAACCATTAATCTTAGTTTTCATTTTTTAATTCATTACTGCTCACAACAGTTCTCTAAAGGAAGTACTAATATCATCTCAGTTTACACAGGAGGAAATTGAAGTTGAAAGAGTGTTAAGCAGTTTGCTGTAGGTATTCACCTAGTGAATGACACAGCCTGGCTTCAGAAGAAGGCTGTTTGGTTTTAAAGCAGGCAGTTTTTGACACTTCACTATACTTGTCTTCAAAATGATCATTCCTACACATAGATTGCTGTAAAAATGTAAATTCTCATGTAAATTCTCATGTAAATTTGAAGTTATTGTACCCATGTAATGAGATAAAACCCAGATACACTGTTTTCCAAAGGAGGAATTTCATGTTTCTTAAATAACAATTCTGGGCATTTTCCTTTTTTTCTTTCTGTCTTTCTGATGGTCTAGTTTTTTTCCTTTTACAGACATTTTCCAACTTGAGATAATTATTTTAGTGCTGCTCAAAAAAATACCTTTGAGTGACAGGATTTAAAAAATTATCTTTCCTTAAAGGTAAATGGCTAAGAGCCTGCTAGTTCTCACTTCCCCAAAGGCCCTGCTCCTCATCAAAGTTACACAGCCAATTAGGCTTGGACAAGGACTCAGTCTAAGTTCAGGAAGTAATGTGTGTCCTTAGAGTCTGTCAAGTCCTTTGACAAATGAGGTCAGGAGGCTTCCTGTGGATTTAATTTTTAATTTTGAGGAGCATAGTTGAGATAAAATATGTCCATTAATCTCCCAAGAAGATTGGAAGAAATTTTTTTTAGTAAATGATGTAACATTTTAAAATTTTAACGGATATTCAGAAGACAAAACTGCTTGCCTCATTTTCCTCTCCTCTGCCTTCTCCTTTCCTATGTCTCTTCCTCCATCCTTCAAGAAGTCTCAGTGTAAACTATAGTGGCTCTATTAAGACAGTTACTGGAGTCTCCAGGAGGACACTTTTCTCCACATCAAACCATAAGATGATCAGAGAAGTAGAGTAGGAAACGTTCATATTCTAGTAATAAAATATGTACAACAGAGTCCAAAGATGTATGTGCTTCTAGGGAAGTCTATCCAATAGCAAATAGTTATGTTACTGAATGTATTCATTTTTTAAAATATCACCTTTTTATCTTTTCAAAGACAAATATTAGTTAACCCTAATGTTAAATCTAGAAGCCAAAAGGAAAGAAAAAAAGCCTATGCCAAACCCATGTATTCCCTGTCCATTTCCTGCCCTATAATGGGGCAAGGAGGTTCAGCAGGCACTCAGGTGACTGGACTGAGGTTGGAAGCCACAGAGGCTCCCAGGCCTTGTATTTGGGTTGGATTACTCCTGTGGTCGACAACGCCTACCTGGAACCATGTGGAACATCTGTGAATGCAAAAGACCCAAGCCCATTCATCTAAAAGCTTCATGTGCTTCAATTCCTCAAAGTTGTATAAATATCATAGACATATTTCTCTGCTATTAGAATTGATTTAGTCAGTTTTAGAAGCCCTAAGTGTGAATTCTACTCCCCCTCCTCTAAATTGCCTGTGTAGTCAAAAATAGTGACGATGGTTCTATCTGAGAAATAGGTGAATACATTTTCTCCCCTGGCAGCAGCAACTCCATGGTTTGTCAGCATAGACTCTTGGGTAATATATGCTAGCAGCAGCATATTATTAAACTCTGCTTTTAATAAATGTCTGACTATTAAGGCATTAGAGTTTTTAAAAGAATTAATTTTGTTCTCTGTGACTTATTAGGATATATACATGAGTATATCTATATGTATATACACACATTTATATGTACATAAATATATTCTACAGTTTGTTTGGAACTGTATCTTCTCATAAACTAACTACAAGCCATGTGTAGGTAATTAAAACTAAATAAAAAATTAAAACTCAGTGCCTTTGTCACATCAGTCAGGTTTCAAGTTCTCAACGGCAACATATGGTTAGTGAACAGTATTACACTGGACAGAACAGATTTAGACCATTTTAAACATTACAGCAAGTTCTATGTGCATGACAGCTTTAGAGAATTGTTTAATTATCTTTTCCTCTATTATCACCTTGATGTTTGTAGTCAGTAACCTTGTAGTTCAAAAGACCCATAGAGGGGATAAAGCAAAACTAGATTTTTCAGTTTTCCTGTGAACTTAAACCACCATAACTTCTAACCTCATTTTGTAGGAAGTTTTATGTAACTGCTTGCCTAATCATTCCTTTTAACTGTAATTGTGGGGAATGGTGGCCCAGTCACGACAGAGGAGAACTGCCTCCTTTTATAGCACACAGGACCTAGTGCTGCTCTTCGGCATTTTGGGCCCGTTCTCTTTTCCTATCCTGTTCCCACCTGTAGATCTCAGTTCCTGTTTACACTCTTCAATCCTTTCCTACTTCCTACCACAATGTTTTAGGTTCTGTATCTTTACAAATGTACTCTTATCCCGTAAAAACTGCCAAACATTTGTCAGAAAGCATAATCATTATTAATACAAGAGCAATAATGAAATGTGGAATACCATTTGATGGTGATGATGATGACGATGATGACGATGATGACAATGATGATGACGATGATGATGATGATGATGATGATGATGGGAAAGCCAACAACTTCCCTTTACTGAACCCCTGTGGACCAGTTAGCCTAAGCTCTCTGACTTTCTCCAAACCTCCAATTACTGGAGGAATTGCTTGAAGAGCTCAGAGATTGATCTTTGGTCCAGATCTGATCTCTGTTGCCACTGCTGTCATTATATGCTGCCATTCTGTGGCACTTTCAAAACGGTATTTGTGAATACAGTATAGTAACTTGGGAGATCCTTGAAATATTACGTGACAAAAGCATCTGTGATAGAATTGCACACACGTTAAAATTATGTTTGTAGAGGACTTCTGGTATCCTGGGACACTGAGCTGACATAGCAGAAACTCTTCCACTAAAATCACTCAGAAACTCTGGATAAAATGGATCAAACTCTTAAAATATGTAACAAATTAATTTGAAAAAAAGTGAAAGCACCAGGTTCCGGGTGAAAGAAAAGGTAGTTAAATTGATTCAAGAAGTAAAGAGCTGCCACTATAGTGGCAGACAGGGATTTTAAATCTGGATTTTGGTCCTAGGCCTTGAGTTTTAACCTGTATGGGTCCTGGAGCTATAGTCAGGAGCTCTGCAAAGACAGCAGGAAAGAAGGAAGGAAGGGAGGCTGGAGCTGGCAGCCTCAAAGTGTTACCCAACTCTGCCTGGAAAAATAGCAAAAACTTTGTCACCATCCTGGATCCTTCAGTAAAGATAAGTCACTAGAAGAAGCTAAACCCTCAGCGCATGAGAAGTCTGGCTGTACATGATTAACCTGGTGCAGAACACCATGTGAAGAAATTACAGTCTAAGGGGCGGGGATGTAGCCCAGTGGCACAGCACCTGCCTAGCAAGCACGAGGCCCTGAGTTCGATTCCTGGTACCAAAAAACCAAAACAAAACAATGAAATTAATATCTAAGAGAAATTTTAGAAGGAGACAACAGAAAGGATGAGATGAGGCAAATTTAAAGAGAGAATAGTGGAGAATTTCCTACAACTAAGGAAGACTCTTTTCTATCTAAGCAAGATAAAAAAAATTAGCAGTGATGTAGAGCATTATGAACCTTCAGAATATCAAAGACGGAGGACTGTTAAAGACAACCAAAGAGAAAAGACAGATTATCTATAAATTTAGTTTGGCAGTGGTCTTCTCAAACAGTATTTTCAAAGTGAGGAAAGAAAATAACTCATCCTACAATTCTATACCTAGACAAAATATGTCAAGTGTGAAACAAGGGCATTAAAAAATAGTTGGAGATATTTTACCACATGTGGGTCATTTTAAAGCAAGTTTTTAGAGAATATGCTTCAGTGAAAAGAAAATAAACTCAGAAGAAAAGTGTAAGATGCAAAAAAATTCTATGGCATGATGCAGTAATTAATGGTGAGCAAAGAAGTTTAATAAGCGACTAAGAATTCTAAGCACTGAATATGCAAATAAATTTGTAAAATATAAACATAATAATTCAAGGTAACATTTTTTAGGCAAGTGTAACTAAAATTCTATACAACATTAACATATGTTAAGGGAAAGAAGCAAATCAGGATTAAATGTCCTCAAGTTATTTTGAAATAAGGTTGTAGCTTTGGCTAAGGATGATTGTTAAAGATATACAGCTAAGAAACAGAAATAAAATTATAACTTCCAAAATAGAAAGGGGATAGGGAAAGGTTTAAAGAACAGTTAATTAATCCATTACAGAAAATGAAAAAGCAAATTTAAAAATCATAAAATTATAAAATGTAAGATAACAAAAATTAAACCTAAATAAATTAGTAATTATAATAAATGTAAACAGATTAAATTTGTAACTGGACACTGACTTTTGGAATGAAATTTTAAAACTCCAGAAATATATTTCTTCCAGGAACAATTCTAAACATAATGGCACAGAAACATTGAAAGTAAAAAGATGGAAAAAGACATAGCAGGCAATGCTGAGCAAAAGTAAGTTGATATTGCTATTGTAACATCAGGGGAAAAAATCAGTAAAAATTAATAGTATGAAGGATAAAAAGATAATTAAGAACAAAATAACTTGCATTATAGACAGAACTGAAAGACACATGCAAAATTGAGGACCACCTTTCAGGTGGCAGAATACTGATCATATATTTCTAACTTTTAAGTTGTAAGTAGTGCTATAAAATTATTTGGATAAAAATTCTTTAAAATTTATTAGTTAAAAAAGATAAGAGATAAAAAGTGTCACAGAAGGTGCAGAGAAAAGGAACTTTGGTGGTGGGACTCTAAATTATCACAACCACCGAGGATAACAGTATGGTTTCCTCAGAAAACTAAGACGAGAACTACTATGTAATCCAGCAGTCCCTCTTCGGGTACATATTCCAAGGGACTAAAAACAGTGTGTTAAAGGAGTATGAGCACTTCAGTGTTCATTATAGCATTATTCACAGCACCCAAGATGTGGAAACAACCAAGTGTCCATAGCAGAAGAGTGGATAAAGAAAATGCAGTGTACGTGTTCAATGGAATATTATTCAGCCTTTATTGGGGGGGTGTGTGCCATTTGTGCTTAGCTCTGAGAAATAGATATTAAGCAAAAGTAATTATTTCTATGCTTATCTCAGTGCCTTGCAACATTTAAGTCAGGTTTTGGTTATATACACTGACAAGTCCTAAGCTGAAAACGAAAAAGTATTTGTTATGTCTCCTCCATTTATTCCCACTATTAGTATTTATAGAAGGGATTATAAATAATATGAGCATATTGGTTATCTGGGCTGACATATATTTCAAAGAGCAATGTCCTAAATTTTTCAGGAAAGATAAACAGTGAAAAGGCTTCCAATTAAAAATGTACACTGCAGTTGCAACGGAGCTAAGATGGTAGGTCCCTTAATCAAACCCTGGTGTTAACTTGAGCAAATACATTGAAAGTATGACTATAAAGCTAAGCCACATAAGCTTTCTTCTAAATCCGCCTGCAGGCATTAATGCACAGATTTGAGATGGCATCCTTATTTGCTAAGTGCAAAGATGGTTACAAAAGAGCTTTTCTCACTTTGAGGATAAAAGCTAAAGTATTCTTTAATTTTGGTTACTGCTTGGCTCATCTCAGCACCATAGTAGTTATTTTGCTCAAAACCAAAAAGTAGCAATACAGTACTTACATGTCTATGGATCAAAATTAGATGAAAAATTGCTGTTTCTCATCTCCAAAGCTATTTGCTGCACATTTTATAACCCTCAAGATGCCTTTTGTAATATGTGATAACAGAGCCAACTGCAGCATCTGCCTGGAAAGAGATTACTTTAATTATGGACTCAATGTCCTATTTTCTGCAAGTGATCCCCAGAGACAGGCTTCCTGTCGAAGGAGAGGTGCAAGGATGCACATGAAAGCCTACACGTCAGCGCCGGAGAGGTGGATAAAGTGAGACAAGGACACCCATACACAGCCTTCATTTGCCTACTCTGTGATGGGAGAGAAGAAGCTGTAGTGATCAGTTTTGAATTATTCCAGCATCTGCTGTTATAACTTCTGATGGGAAGGGCAAGATGAGCTTATAAAAAAGCGAAACCTTTAGATGAATCTATGTAAGAAATGGACTGTTAAAGAAAAAAAAAGGGCACTGTTCAAACTGTTCATATGATGTTTTTCTTTTATTTTCTCTTACTTTTTATTTTTAACAAAGAAATAAACCACTTTAATTTCTAGCATTTTTTGTTGTTGTTGTTGTTGTTAACCGGGATCAAACTCGGGACCTTGCGCTTACAAGGCAAATGCCAGAACCACTGAGCTAAATTCCTGGCCCCTCTAGCATTTTTTTTTTCCCTCTAGCATTTTTTAAATTAAAAGATTTGGTACTGTACACTAAAGCTCCCCTTCCAAAATGAAAAGTGAATATGCTTTGTGCTTACTTGCCATATAATATTATTAGAAAGTGCAGCTGAGTGGTTTTCTTGTCAACTCTAGTTCTGGGTTAACACATCAAGTGTCTGATTATTAAGAATTCCTTTGCCATTCAGTATAACTGCTCATAATGAGTTTCATTTAGAATCCATGTGTATATCTTAGATATTTCACATGAAAATTCGTTATAACATAACATTGATTTAACATTATGAATGGACATTTAATACCAATTGTTATCTTGTTCTTAGTAATTACAGGAGAATCATATTCCTTGATGAATAGCTTTAATGGGAATGTGTGTGTGTGTTTAAATACATAACACATACTCGTTCATACAAGATATTTGGGATTCCATCTGATTTCTTGAAAACTATGAGTGCAAAAAAGCGTATTTTGCATCTTTTAAAAGATGGAGGATTATAGAAGAGTAACCATGGGGATTAATTTTAAATCTCAAAAGAGGCATTTAAGGGATTTGGCATGGAGTGATTTTGTGTGTGGGAGGGAAAGATGGAACAGAAAAATGTACCTAACAATTATATTAGGTGAAAATATTGAATCTTTTAAACATTGTACCAACTATGGTAGTCATTGTTTTCTGGTGTTAAAGCACTATGCTATTAATATTTCATACTTTGATAAAGAAATCTAAATAAATATGTCAGGGAATTTTTAATGCTAGTATTTAAGTCTAAAACATTGAAATATAAAATTTGATACTTTTTCAATTATAATAAATGACAAAATGGAGAAGTTTTAAAAAATACATTAAACAGGATAGTTTTATAGAGGTTTTTGTATTGGATATATCTTATAGATGCACGATTGAATCTCTGCTATCAATATATCAACAACTGATAAATGAGAGAAAGGAGTGTCCATTTCTGTTTGAAGACCTTGGATTTTAGGAATGGAAGCAATATTTATGGGCCTAAAGAAAATTAGACACCTATTAGAAAACATAGTATATAAATAACGGTGCTAGGTCATGAGTCAAAAGAAAATAATTCATCATTTTTAATGTTATATTTTAGGTTTCTTTATTTCATATAATGGATTTGAGATTTGTTGTGCAGTCAAATATTCCATACAAATGAATAGCAAGGGAAGATTCCCAAATGGCTCATTTGGAACATGTTGAGGTGACTTTGTCAAAGATCAAGAAGAATCAGGTTCCTCTCAAAGACTATTTATTCTGTAATTTCAATTCCATATTGTGTATTGGTAACTTCCAATCAAAATTATTAAGTTTTTTCATCTAAATGTTGTATTTGGCCTATGTACTTACTTTCCCTACGAACTATTTGTTTTAGACTCTGAGTTTGTTTTTTGGTAAAAATATCAAGTTAATTTTTTGAGGGAGAAGTTTTCTGTCTTTCCTATATGGGTTTAAATGCAAAATGCCTCAATTTAGACTTATAATTTTAAAAAACAACAGTAAACAAATATATACTACAGACTTTCACATTTATACTTGACAGTAGTAATACTTTTTAAAATGCATTTTAAAATCATTTTTTCTGGTTGTGAAACAATGTTATATATTCAAAAATATTGCTAAGCAAATACTTATGTGTGTAAAGACATATACATTCATACTGTCATGTATACATGCATGTTTCTACTATCTTAGAAAACAGAGCAGTAAATATTTGGGATTATATTTCTCTAGATAGATATACATGTTCAATGTTGATTTTACAAAATTAGGACTTCCTATGCATATTATTTTCTAATGTGGTGGGGTTTTTTCAAAGAAATAAAAACTTTACAAATATATCCCCAATAAATATCTATCTAAACACCATCCAAATACTATTCTATTACATAACTGTACTATAAAATATGTAGTCCATCTCTTATTTGTGGACATTTTGCTTGCTTCCATTGTTCACTATTATAGACCATGATGAATAACTGTGTAGTTAATGTTCTTTGTACATGCTTTATAAAAGTGTATCATTTTCTTTCTTTTTTTTTTTTTTTTTTGAGATAGGGTCTCACTTTGTAATTCAGGGTGGCCTTGAATTCACTATGTAGCCCAGGCTGGCCTCAAACTCATGGCGATCCTCCTACCTCAGCCTCCCAAGTGCTGGGATTACAGGCATGCACCACCACACCCAGCAAAAAAAGTCATTTTCATATTAAAGTTAACTAGGAAGTCAAGCTGATAAAGTGACAAGCATATGGATAAAACCGCTTCTAGCTAGGCATTGTGGTGCATGCCTGTAACCACAAGTTTGAGCCTAGCGTGGGCAACTTAGTGACTCAGCAAGACCCATCTCAAAATAAAAATGGGGGTGGGATGTAGCTCAGTGCAAAGACCCTAGGTTCAATCTCCAGTGCTTAAAAACCAAGCAACCAACCATCATTCTGATTGTTTCCTTGAGGCCAGCATCACAAAGACCAATATGGTACTTAAGGTTTCAAATTTATTGGTGTTGGTTCTCTGTAGTAGTGCTTGATAATTACTTATAGGTTAAGGTAAATGTCAGTTTCCTAATCATTGTTCCAATTACCAGTCATCACTTAAGGAAATACTGTCTGTCAGGCTGCAGTATTTTCTGTTCCATTGAAAAATTTCAATAAATGCCCTTAAAACTTCTGCTTTATAAGGCAAATTAATCCAATTGAAAGCAACACATCTGTTCCCTTACCAAATTGCAGCTAACTAGTGACTAGGGAGTAAGCCACTTATTCTGCAGCTTGTGTTTGTTAAAAATAACTTTAACTATATAATTTGAATACAATAGTCCCATCTTTATTTTGTTAGAAAAATATAGAATGTAAATTCCACCAGTAAATGAGAGTTGGCTTTATTATGTAAATCTTCATTTCTAAATTCTCATTTATTTAATGATTTTAGGCCCTTAGCTGAGCCTTTAAAACTGTCGCAGGTGGTGACATATATTTTTTCTTTTTATTAATAATATCTTATGGCATTTTTTTATGTATCTATTTTTCCATATTCTATTTAGTCTTCACTAAGAAAGTAAATACTTTATATATCCTTAAGCCTTTCCTGAAGGAAACCCTAGAGATGTATTCTTAGACATTATGGTATCATGGAAGCATAAGTGTGAACATAATTAGTATGAACTCTTTTTGCCATTTAGAAGAATCTTTCAAGTCACTCTCATTGAATATGGAGCAGTGGCTGAAACAGAGAGGGCTAGCCACACGTTTGAATCACTGTATATCTTCTTTTAATATCTGCCTGCCCTTGGTCTTAATCCATTGATTCAAAAATCTCCTAGAAGTGAGAATTTACAGTGAAATTTTCAAGTTTATAGGTGATGCTAGACTTTCCTGGGGAGCAAAATACCAACCTGATGAGCATAAATTGTAGGGTGATAGTATACACATGAGTGAACAGAAGAGTGGCCAAATTAGCATTAATATGTCGACAGATCTGAAGACATGTAAGCAAGAAAAAAATCATCTGAGCTGGGTTACAAAGTGATGGTCTGAGGTACCAGACCTGTTCCCAGAGGAAGACTCAAGGAGCAGTGAGGGACTGCCTTAAAGACAGCAGTACCGCTGTGATTTACCTGATCCCCTGGTTCCAGGAAGCCCCTCAAGGCCCACTGGAAAAAGAACAGAATCAGCAGGTCCTGGAACTGTTGTTGAGATGTTCAGCAAAATTATTTCTTTTTTTTTTTTTCTTTTTTGGGTTTTTTTCTGAGACAAGATCTCACTCTAGTTTAGGCTGGCCCTGAACTCATTGTGTGGCCCAGGCTGGCCTCAAACTTGCAGCGATTTTTCTCCCTTCCTCTGCCTCCCAAGTGCTGGAATTACAGTTGTGTGCCACCACACCCGCCAGGTAAAATTATTTCTGTGTAAGGCCTATATTCTGTCACTGCTGCAGGACAGCCTTGGAAAATTGTGTGTGTGTGGCATATATTTTTGCGTATTTTGTGGGTTGTGTGTTGTGCATGTGTGTGTGTGTGTTTCCAGAGAAAGGTAACTCAGGAACCACTGTAGATCACACTGTTCTTTTGGAAGGTAACTTCCTACATATTGATCTTTCTATATATTTAGATATATTAAAAGATGATTACATTCACTTGTTTTTTTTAATTTAAGGAAACCTATCTTGAAAGTTATATTCCCTTCTGCTATTTCTGCATTGAGAAAGTGAAGATAAAACTTAAGAACTTTTCCCCTATTTTAGCAGACTTGACATACAACAATTTAATTTACAGGACATTGTACATTCCTGGACTTAAAAAAATAAGTGTTTTGTGAATGATTCAATCATAGGATTTAAATATCAGCTATCTGAAAAAATGTATTTGTTGATTGGAGCCCTTTACACAGAGCTCTTCAGTGTAGCAGTGTTGGGGATGTACAAGACTTTTAAATCATGTCTGTGAGAACTACTGCTTTCTCCTGGAGATTTTCAACATAACATGCTTTGGTATGCCACTTTTAGTCTTTGGGGATAAATACTGGGCTCACAAAGAGAGACTACTGAGTGTGTCATTAGCATTTCAGCTCACAAGAATGACTTTCCTCAGTCTAGCATGTGAATCCACAAATAAAGTTTTATTTTTAAATATGAAATTGTCACAATGTCCAATAATCGTATTTGACCAAGAAGTAGTATGAATTGCTGGCAAGTTAAATTAATTAAAATTGAAAATATAGTAGTAATACATTGAAATTTTTATAGATAAATTTTTGAATACTGCAAACTTACGACTTTAAAAACCAAGGAAAATCACATCTTAGGTTTCCACCCAGCTGCGTGCCTTAGAAATTTCAACACAGGGTAAAGATTAATGTGTTTGCCTGGAAAGAGTAAAACTTTATGTCATAATATGTAAAATTTTATAAGATCAAGTATTAGCCAACACATAATTATATGACCACGAGCTCAATTTCTCAAATAAACATTTAAAAAAGGAAAAAAATAATTCCATAGCAAAATTGACCCAAGAAATGGTTCTGAAATAGTAATGGTTGTCTGCATTTCTGGAAATTAAATCACTTTCACGATCAAATATTTTCAGTATATAAAGTTGTTGAAATGCCAATTGGACTGCTGTGAGTCGACAATGGAAAATCAGTCAGCAAAACATTTCAGTGCGTCTCTGCTTTACCTTACAGATTGCTTCTGTTTCTTTCTATACCTTCTTTCATCCCTAATTGACTTTGCAAGTCAAAGATGTGTAAATTTACTTGGAAAAACGCTACCTTTTTAGGAACACTGCCAAGTGGGTGCATTGATAGGAGCGTAATCCTTTGGCCTGGCATAACTTCAGGCTCCATTGGTAGCTAGAAAGACGACTCATTGTAAAGAAGAAACAGTTCCAGAAAGGTGAGCTCAGCGTCATAGAGCAAGGTGGTGACAGCTGCAGTAGAGCCTGACTCCTGCTGCCCTGTTCACTCTCTCTGCAGACCCTTTGGCCCCTGTTCCCTGGGCATCGCAGCTGAGCGCGTGCTTCTGCTGCCTGGCTTCCTCTCATTAGTGGCATAGCATGGACAGTGAAGCCTCTCACTTAATCATCACAGCAGTGACCCTTGCTTAATGATGAAGATGAAGATGCTTCATTTGGATTTATTAATCTGTATAAAACATGACATTATAATCTGGGTTTTCAGGAGCAAGTTCAAACCCAAATAACTGTATCTTCCTGATACAATATTACTCGTATCCAGTGCTTAAGATTTCCTTCCTGTGACCATGGCTTAAAGCTTCAATTGTCTAGACTCATCTGGAAAATTTGCTCATGTAGAAAATCCAGTTCATGAAACATTATTGTGCATATCCCTACTGACTTCTAAAAACAATAAATATCCTCTCCTTAAGTACAAGTTTAAATAAATCAGTTGACTTACTACAGTTCTAATGTGACTTTTATCTGCCTTTGTTTTTCCATATGAAGATAAAGCTACTTTTATTTAGCATTTCTCTAATTTATTTCAGAAAAAATCATGAAGAATTGCTTAAGTGTATGCCATCTTGATAATCCTGGGTGTTACGAATGATAAGAACACAAAACATTGCCACTTGGCTGTATCTTTTCTCAGTTCCCATGAGGTGTTACTAAAGAACTTTAAATTGACAAGGATTTGGGTATATTGGGGGGAGCCGAGGATCACAGGAGAAAATTGGTTACATGTGTAGAAGGAGAAAAGGTTTCTAGTGTCCTTCCAGAGACACCAGTGTCACTCCACATCAATGTCTTCATCACTGCCCTCAAACAGAGAAGAGCAAGTTAATTACATTCTCAGATGATGTTAAATGGAGAGATGTTTGTTACAAATACCGATGAGGAATAAGACAAAATTCAGAGGGTCCCTACAGATTGCTGGGAGATGATAGGGGGAAAAGGTGTGGAAATTAATGAGGATATATCTAGAAAGGAAGCAGTGTTAATCTTTGATATTAGGTAAGCTAGAATTAGAAAGTAATAATGATAAAAGAGACCTAAGGCGACAGTAACCAGGGAATTAGAAATAAGCGTGAAATGTAATGCAGTTAAAATGTTACTGTAATTAGTACCTTTGTATTCAGATTCTGCAAAAAGGATCAGATAAACCCGCTGGTCATGAGAGATAATTTGGAGTTCTTTGATGATAAGACTCAAATCTAAATAAAACAAAGTAAAAGAAAAAGATTAGTCT
Organism: Heterocephalus glaber; assembly: GCF_053883595.1. Classification (NCBI taxonomy): domain Eukaryota; kingdom Metazoa; phylum Chordata; class Mammalia; order Rodentia; family Bathyergidae; genus Heterocephalus; species Heterocephalus glaber. Next base: position 25,052,814 of record NW_028258156.1, read on the forward strand.
TTGTCGTGTGTATGCAAATGCCCTACAACCCAGGAAAACCCAGTGCTAGTCAGCTACAAGCTACAATATTTTGTTGTTGTTGTTATTTTGACTTTTGACAGGGGGTCTCACTATGTTACCTAGGCTAGCCTTGAAATCTTCAACTCAAGTGATCCTCATACCTCAGCCTACACAGGCGTGCCACTGCGTTTGCCCAGCAAGCTATAAAAACAAAAACAAAAATAACCCTTTCCCTCAAAATATCTCTCTCACCTGGCTGAAGCAGTAAATGAGGATTTTATGAGTCAAACCCATGGGTGCTTTACCATTGAGCTACATCCCCAGCTGTCCTCAAACTTGTGGTCCTCATGCCTCAGCCTCTGGAGTAGCTAGTAGCTGAGATTACAGGCCTGTTTCCTGATGCACAGTGAGGTTCCTGTCTTCTTTTTTTTCAGAGTAAAGGTTTATTTTGGCTCACAACTTCACATGTTCCAGACCACGGTAGGCAGGCCCTATTGCTTTTGGGCCTGTGGCAAGGCAGATCATGACAGGAAGCTCATCTCATGGCATCTGGGAAGTAAAGACAGAGGGGCAGGGGTCCTAAAATCCTCTTCAAGGGCAGCCCCAGAAAACCTCACTCCCTCTCCTGAGGCTGCACCACCTCCCCATAGTGACATGGATGAGGGCCACACTTTAATGGCCCTATAGGGCTCATTTCAGATCTAAACTATGGCATCTTGACATTCAGCCTTCTCCTGCCAAAGACCTTGCATTTCTCTTCTGTTCTTTCTTAGCTACAGCGAGCCGCATAATAATCTTCATTTATCTTACAGTTTTTGCATGTACAGTATTTTATTTCCATAACCCTGTAATATAAGCAGTCTAAATGATAGTATATCCATTTTAGAGACAAAAATAAATCTCAAAGGGGAAAGCATGAGGTTCTTAACAGAGTCAAGAAACAACCTACAGAATAGAAAAAAAACTTTGCCAATTATTCCTTAGACAGAGGACTAATACCTAGAATCTATAAAAAACCCAAAAAAATTAAAGCCCCCCCAAATAAAAGACCCAATCAGGAAATGGGCAACTGAGATGAATAGATACTTTTCAGAAGAAGAAGTACAAATGGTCAATAAATACATAAAGAAATGTTCAACATCTCTGGCCAGTAGGGAAATGGAAATTAAAGCAACACTAAAATTTTCTCTTGCTCCAGAAAGAATGGACACCATCAAGAAATCAAATAACAACAAATCCTGGCAAGGCTGCAGAGAAAGTGGAATCCTTCTACACCATTAGTGGGAATGTAACTAGTACAACCACTGTGGAAATCAGTATGGAGATTTCTCAAAAAAACAAAACTAGAAATTCCATTCAACCTAGCTATTCCCCTTCTAGGTGTCTTCCCAAAAGCATTAAAGACAGCATATTACAATGATACCTACAGACCTATGTTTATAGCAGCACACTTCATAATAGCTAACTCTTGGAAGGATCTATATGTTCATAACAGATGAATGGATAAAAAAAACTGTGGTATTTACAAACAGTGGAGTACTAGTGTGCCATAAAGAAGGGTAAATTTGAGTCCTTTGTAGGAAAATGGATATGCCTTGAGACCATAATATTAAGTGAAATAAATCAGACACCGAAGATTAAGTACCTCATAGTTTCTCTTATTTGAGAAAGTCAAAGTGTAAATAAAGAACAAAGTAAAAGATAAATAATAGGAAGCAGGGAGATAGTTCCTTCTGAAAGGGAAAGGGGAAGGAGAGTTGGGGAAGGGAATGAAAAAAGAAATAAGATGTGTCATGTGCACGTACCAACTCCCCACAAGCAACGTGATCGTGGTGTGTTGCAAAACGTATACTAATTAAAAATGCATTTTTGAATTTTAGGAAGAGTGAGGTCATTATCCTTAGAGCCACCACTTTCAGTCAGGTTGCTTCAGACCTAGTTGCTCACTGGTCTCGGGGGAAGAAGGAAGCAGGCCTGGGCAGGGCAGGACAGAAGAGGGTGCTGCTGGGAACTGCACAAGCGTGGGGCAGGGCAGTGGTGACTTCCTGGCAGGTTCAGGAACTCAGTTTCTGAGGACCCTGGGAAAAGGATGGTCAGGGTGCGGAACAGAAGACAGCTGACTGGGTGGAGGAGGTTGGCCAACATTTCTTATTCGTGGGAGAACACAGTTGGCTTCCATCCCATTTTCTGCGGGTTCTGTGGATACTGGGTGAACCATTTGAATAACTCACTTCATTCTCCAAAGCATATTCTTTACAGAAGTACTGTTAGCTCATGCAAAGGCTTTATGGTACTTACTGAGTAGATTCACAATTTGATTACCAAGAAGAGTTCCATTGGATTTAATGTCTGACGTGTATTTCCCCCTGGAAGAAAAGAAGTTTTGGGGTCTACTGAACAAAACCCTGTGTTGGTTTATGTCTGCCAAGGGAAATCTACAATGAATTAATCCTATTCAATGAATTTTTGCTCTTAAAAAATTGTTTTAATGCCAAGTATTACTTGCTTCAAATATTGTCTCACAGGCATTTATTTACAATCTGGTACATATGTAGTTTGAGCTTCTTAGCATAATATACTGTGAATTAATGACTTGTTATTTATTGCTTAACCACTCTGCAGAAGTGATTTATAGGGCTGTGCTACGCACTGGCAGGTACTTTGCAGTCTCTGCGCCGGCTGTCTCATCAATATCATTAAATGGATTCACAGTGGCACAGCTCTGCTACTGTAGTTTTTGATATGAGGGATAACCGAACATAAATCAGGACTTATGTTTAATTCATGAGATGTACCAATCGCTCATGTAGGCATGAGTTAGGTTAGGGATGTCACCACTGTGTTTTACAGTACCTCTTGTGATTAAACCCGGCCCTTTCTAGACGACTTTATGCACCTGGTAAAAATGATAGGTTGCTCTACACTTTGCCATTTTTTAGATGAAAGCAGTATATTTTTATTTAGGCATGATTGGTTTCATTGTTGTCCTACAAGCAGGATATATTTTAGAAAGTAATAATGAGAGGTATAATGAAAATCAATTTACTTTGAGTTTTCAATTCTCATATTCTTTTAAGTAAGTTCTCATCGATAATTATTTTTGAAAATCTTTTTGCATATGATTTTTAATTTTATTTTTTAATTTAATTTAATTTTTTTTTTTGGTATGGGGCATCGAACTCGGGTCCTTGTGCTTGCGCAGCAGTCGGTGAAGCCACTGAGCTAAATCCCCGGCTGCATATGATTTTTAAAAGTAGAAATAATTGAACACTAATGCTGAGTCAATATAGTTTTTGTTTTAAGCTTTAAAATCTCTTTTCGGTAATAACTAAAAATACTTAGTTAACTATGGTAGAGTATGTCTGGTTGTCTTTCCTTGTTGGTCCATTTCAAAAAATAGAAAATACTATAGCTGAATATCCATGGTGGAAAGTTAGTGTCTGATTTGTTTGGAAGCAAGCAACTGTACAGAGAAATAAATCAAAAAATTTATACACCAGTTTCCTAAAAAAGAGGGAAGAGAAAAATAATTCTAGTATCAAGAGAGTTTTCTGGCATTGCTGTTACCATTGGCGCAATGACGGATATTTACTCTTTGAACCAAAGCCTGTGCGAGGGCAGTGCACTCCGTGCAGAAGAACGAGGGTTTTTCCTGGAGGGAAGGAAAATCTGCCTCCAGCCAAGAGGCCAGGAGGGGGATGGGGATAATAGCGAGATTGCCAGGTTGTCTGCCTCGGCCCTGGCCCAGTGTAGTCCTGTGATCCGCTCTGCTGCCTGACACAAGAAAAGAACGAGACATGTTTCTGCCAAAGAAAATGATTCCACCATATGCAGGAAACGGACATAAATGTCTTCTCCTTCTTCTGGTTACAGTTGATTAGACCTGGTTTTAGGTCATGATGACTTTAAGACCTAGGCATTTGGATCTTGCACTGAAATGAAGATGGATGAGCCACCGTTCCCGAGGCCCAAGTGAGGAAGAGATTCGAGGCAGTGACGTTACTTAGCAGTGTAATAAGTAATTGATTTCATAATGCTTGGGGCGAAGGGCATAGTGAATGGGTAGTGGGAGCAGAGGGACAGGTCACAGAAAGGAGCGGAAGTAGAGCCCGAGCACTAGGGAATAGGGTGCCTTCCTTGGATGCGGACCGTTACCATGGAGGGCTGTGGTAGCTGCAAGGTAACTGAGGCAATTCCTTTGGTATGAATTATGAGAGCGATTAAAAGTAGAAATTTTATTAAAATGGAGAATTTCTACAAAGCCAGAAGTTCTGCTTCCTGGAGTGTGTGTCACTGAGGCATAGGTTCCACAACACTCAAGAGAAAACCTGACATTTAATGGCTTAAAAAAATACTGTCTTGTTCACCCAGGAAGTCATTAATGTCCCACATCCACTCTTAGATATGTTTCTGATGTACATAATCACACAGGTGCACCTCTTTAGCCAATCATATTGGAATTTTCTTCCATATCTCGAAATAACATGCTTGTTTTGCCATTTCTTGTTTTTCTAGTTAAGGGATTATTTATTGACTTTCCATAATAGATGATTAGATTGTCCTTTTGTAATTTTGGTTGGACCAATATTAACAGTCTGCAGTGTGGTTCATGTAAATAGGGTTCACAGCTGTGTCAGACACTGCACTGTAATTTCTTTTCCTTTCCAACCTTAGTTTTTGTTTTCCCTGGAATTAATTATTGCCTTGCTTTTCATTTGCTTTGTTTTCTAAGGATTTGTTCCTTCCCCAACTGTGTAAACCTTCTCTTGACACAATCCAACCTTTTAGATTTTCATCAGTCTAAACCTCTTGAAGAAATCCCTGCTGAGGCCTTGGCCTGTTCCTGGCCGGGCTGCTCTACAAGCTGTGGTACAGCTGGCAACAGACCTAGCTGGCTTCTCCTGCTTTGGGTCTCTAGTTTCCTTGGTTTTACATCTTCCTCTTTCCTCAGTACTCCCTGCACTTGTCATCATTGTTGTTTATTTGGCAGAAAATAACCTGCAGGACCTTCTTCAGTAGAAACAATGGTTTGGAGACTTTGTTGTTCTGGAAACATTTTGGTTCTGTCCTCTTCGGTGGTAGATGGCATGTAGAATTCTAAATTGGACAAATGTCCTTCAGAATTGGAAGACAAAGTTTAACAGCCTTCTGGCTCCCTGTGTGACTTGAGAAAACCACGGCCATTCTCATTCTTGACACTTTCTTGGAAATTTTCTCTTCTTTACAGATACGTGGGATCTTCTTTTTTATCTCAGCAATCTGGACTTCCCTAATGATGTACACCATTTTCATTATGTTTTTCTGTTCTGCAGAAATTCAGTGGGCTCTTCAGTTGGCAGACTCATGTCCTTTGGGTCTAGGAAATTTTTCTGAGTTATGTCATTGAGGATTTACCCCATTCTAGTCCCCATTTTCTCTCTTCTCTTTTTCTGGAATGCCTTTATTATGATTTCAGAAAATCTGAGCAGACCTTCTAGTTTTCTTCTCTTTTTCTATTATTTACATCTCTCTCTTTTTACTGTACTTTCTGAATAATTTCCTCAACTGTATTTTCCAATCTTCTATTGGATTTCCAGCTGAGCTGTAACATTCCAAATTTCCAATAGATCTTTGAATTCTGAATATATCTCTCCTTTATAGATACTTTAACTTTATAGATTTTTAAGGTATTATTTTAATATATAAAATTTATGGTTAATAGTAAAATGTATACTAAAATCTATTAATTTTCTAGGTATTTAATATTTTAATTTTTATATTTTTTCTTTGCATCTTTGCATGTGGGGTGCTGGCATGATGCAGAGCTTATAGATAGTTGTCTTCATTACAGATTGCTCTGGCTTGGCTGGTTTTCTAGAGAATCTGATATTTAGTATCTGAGTTTTTTCCATCATAGGTCAGTCAGGGTTTCCAAAGCAGATTTTCTCCAGTCTCTTGAAGGAGAATATAAACCTAGAAGAAGATAAATTGATCTTTATGAGTTCATATTTCAGACTTTCTTAGTGTTTATTCAATTCACTATTTATTTTTCTTCTCTTTTAGAAAGCAAAAGAGGTAAGTTATATTTTATCATTGCCCAGAGGAAAGTGCTTACCTTTAGGGAGCTCCATTGCTGCTCAGAAAAAGGATAACTACAACAATAACTAGACCAAAGTCTCCTCGCCCAATTTCCCTTTGCCCTTTACCCAATAATTATAAACAGATTCTGAAGTAATCTAGCACTTAATTCATATGTCAGTGAAATGTTGGGTTCTTTCTTTCCTCTTGAATATATAATGTTGTATAACTTTCTTACCCAAAAGAATCAATATGACTTACTTAGATTTTGCTAAAATGTGTACCATGTTTTCCTTACTAACTTTTAGAGACCTTTTTTCTAAGATGGGTGAAACTCCTTGCAGTTGTGAACCTTGGGCTCCTCCTTGCTTAGCAACACAGAATCTATAGTTCTGCTTTCACATGTTTGCTATTCTGAGCTTTAAAATAAGTTTCATAAGCCACAGTGACTCGGAGCTTGTTCCCGTGAAATAGGCAGTAAGCCCTTGGGAAGGCTTCCACTGTCTCTTCCAGCCCCTTCTTCTCCCCCCACATTTCTCTATACAATCTGTGATCATGTTCTACCTGTCGCTTAAGTAAAACCTAAACACTTTGGCTTAGACTTCATTTTAATGTTGACTAGATGGGCACTTGTTGCACATCTCATAGGTGGCCACTTGAAGCACATGTGATTTCTGCAAATGTGAATGATATTCTGCACTTCCAAGATGAAGTGATCAACAAACCAGCTAATACAAGTGCCCTTCAATTAAAATCCAAGTAGCTAGAAGTTGGCTGGAGTATTCATAAGGATTTGGGGAGGAATCAACTCCTTCCTTTGATACACATTCTACTATGCTATTTTAAATATTCAAACCAGAAGACTAGAACACTGGAAATATGGGCAGAGTTCAAAAGCTGCTGAGTTTTACAAGTCTGGAAATTGACAACATATGTAGTTGTCTTTTATTTTTTATGCATGAATGCGCTCCCATATACATACTCACATGCCATATAGAGTCATATGTCTGGAGGTGGTCAAAAAGGCTCTTGGGAAATTAGATTTTAATTTTCTACATGTATTGAGTCACTTTCTGTTTGTAAAATACTTTTATACCCGTTGTCTTGTTTGAAACTTCTGACAGAAACCTGTGAAATAGGCAGGCCAGACTATACTGATGAAGAATCTGGTGCCTAGACAGGTGAAATACTGCTTGCTTGAGTTTAGTCATTCAGATTACCAGTGGAAGAGCCAAGAAGAGAAGCTAGTTTTCCTTTGATCTGCTCCTTGAGCCTGATTTTTAAATATAACCCAAAAATATGTATTTTTATACCTATATATTAAAACCTTTCCTGAAAGGCAAGTCCAGCTAGGCCACCTAATGTGCAACAATTGTACATCATTCATCTGTGAGAATTTGTTCATTTCTCCACATTAAAACACCTTGGCTCGATGTGATGTTTAGCAAAAGAACAAAGAGGAAACACATCATGAAATCCATCCCACACTGAACAACATGGGCAAGTTGTTTTCTAACTTATTTTTATAGCTCACAATTAAGATTTAAAAGGCAGCTATGCTCACCACTATAGCACCACTGCAATAGTTGAGATTTAGGAGTTTACTTTGTTAGCAAAAAATAACCTAATACTATTTTTTACACAATTTCTTAGTGATAGCATCCATTAGTTCATTAGATCTGCCTAAAGAATCTTGCTTCTGATTCCTTATAAATAATTTGTGGCTGCCCAGACAATGCAGAATCAACTTTGGTGTTAGTACGCATTATTTATGCCCAGATTTCTTTAAACATATTCTAACCTGGAAACTGTGTGTAGATTTCACATTTACATAGCTAATATATGCATTGTCGCTGCCATGTGGTGAGAAATGCTTACCTGACAGGCTGTGACCTGCATAGTGTAACAGGCATTATTCCTAATTTGTCAGACATTCAGAGCATAAATGATGGGTTTCTTTTCAGACCACTATTTAGTGCCATTCTACTTGAAATACAAAAAAAATTCCAGCAACTTCAGACAAAATTTGATTTCTCCTCATTAATATTTTGGCTTTGTTATCAATCACGCAAGCAGTTAGATGTAATTTAGAATAATTCTTATATATACTAGAAATAACTTCTCTCTTCACCTCAAAGTGAATCAATTTTTGTAAAATTTTCCATCAATGAATACAAGTCCAAAAGATAAAGGTATGAACATTTTTTTAAGAATTTCCCCCCAAAGAATGAGGAAATAAAAGAATATGATAAAGAGTCTATGTCTCTGAGAAATAGTGAAGGTGAAGCTAATTATGTAGTGGAGATCTTCTTTCCGGTTACACATCATTTAAAGATCTTAAACACAGAGCTCAAAGATTCTCGGTGGTTTTCATAGCCTTGAGATATTTTAGGGTACAATTTTCACCCTTTATAAAATTTTCCACCTTTTAAGATAGCTGATGAACCCCACTTTCGAAAGTATTCCCTGTAATTGCATCTGTTGCTAGGAGAGGAGCAGAAGGGAAAATGACAGCATCCTAAGATCTATAACCCTGCCAGTTCCTGTTGTTCTGGAAATGTAGTCGTCAAGGCTGTCATCAGGCCTCATAATGATCTTCACCCAGTATAATTTGCAGGAGTCCCCGAAGAAGTCTGTGTTTTTAACTTTCTTCTGGGCTTGGAAGCTGAATATCTAGCTGCAGTCTCTAAGGCCTTTGATAACACGGTTTGGATATGTACTTCCCACTGAGCATAGCATAAAGCCTTATACTTAGAAGGTGCCAAAGAGCATGAGCCGAATCAATCTTTGGAGCACTAAGCAAAGACATGGAGTTCTCATAATTTTCAATTATCATCCCTATAGTTAGGATGTCTTTTAACCAATACTGTGTTAATCACTTGATTCCTGACCTCTAAGACTTTATCACATATTGAAAGAACACTGAGTATATTAAAGACATCTAACATTAAACAAAGGCAATGAATTAAATAAATGAAATGTTCAGATGCATTTCAAAGCACTAAATACATTAAGGTGTTTTAATCACCAGCATTGTGATTATATTGCTATAGTGCAGTGTCAGGGGAAAGCAGCAATTGTTAATATGTTTATAAATCTGAGTTTTAATGGGAATGAAAATGGAGTACTGTAGCATTACAGTAAGATCTGAAAAGGGTTTTAAGAAAGAAGTAACCTTATTCTTGACCATGAGAGAGACTCAACACTCTGGATTTCTTGTGTCTATGTGGATGATTCCATTTAATCCAAATAAATTCACTCACCAACAGGGGCTGAGAATGTTTACCCTACATTTGATTGGAAATATGAAAATACCACATTATAGGATATACGACTTTGTGAAACATGCTGTTGGTTTAATTCATGTTTAAAAGGGCCAGCATTCTTAAACCAGATTTATATTGTGACCACGATTACTTAGGAAGCTCTATTTTTGTTTTTATCAGTAAATCAAGCATTATGTAAATTCTTGTTTGTATATTTTATATGAAAGATGCACTTTAAAAATCCCACTTGATATTGTAGATGAAGTTATAATACCTATCCTTGTAGCCAACCCAACCCTTTAAATTGAACTGGTACTGTGATTTTATAAGGAGACTTGCAATTGTGTTGGTACTTAGATGTCTAGTTTATATTCTCAGGGATTTAATGCACAGAGCTAATATAATCCTTTGCTACTAAAGAAAATGCTTCTCAAATTTTTTCACTTGAGTATCTTGGATTTATGTGACGTTTATAGCTGTGCTATGTTTAGATTAATTTAAATTTTGTGAACCTTGGTCTTAGAGTGAATCCAATGTATGAAAATTCAAGTTTATTGAAAAAGACCAATCAGAGCATTGTGATTTGTTTTAAAATAGTCCTTTTAACTACCAATGTCCCTCATGCACCTACTGCTTGAAAGCCCTAGTATACTTTATTCTGAATGTATGTGCTGCAAATACCCATTTAACTTATGTATGAGGCAAATACTCATTTTACTTCTGTCCCTGGTCATATCTTAATTTTATTTTGTTACTAAAAATGATCATTTTTATCACTTGATCATTTTTGCTTTTTCCCCCTTTAAAAAGTTTTTCAAGAATTTATAGCAAAATTTTGAATGTTATAAAGTCACTCCCTTTATTTTTCCCTCCTGAACTTGTGAAGTTCATAATCTGTCATGGTGTTCTTGCTTTTGTTTTCTAACTTAATTTCATGAGCGAACAACTTCTCTCCACCTAAACAATATAAGTTCTAATTAAGAGGAAACTTATTTGTGTTTGTGTCTTATTCATTTAGCTATTGAAGGAATATTTAGTACTCATCCATTATGTGCCAAAGATTATACCCAGCCCTAGAAATATTCATCAGTGTACACATAGAAGTGGTCCCTGCTCTCATAGTATTATTATTCTGCTCTTTTATTATAATAATATTATATAGATTAATAATATAGATTGATTTAAATTTGTATTAAGCAATTGCTGGGAGCTTATTATATTCTAGCTGAAAATATGGAAAGTTTTCTTAAGCCCTTACCATAATCCTAGGAGGTGGGTACTGTTATTCAGGCAAGTTAAGTCATTTATTCACATGATTTACCCAAGTAGTGAAATCAGATTCAGACTTAGGCACTTAGGCCCCTGAGCTCTGACCATTCTAACATACTTTACACAAATAGAATGCTTCATACAATAATGACAAATGCCATGAAGGAAAGTCAGAGGTATAGTGAGTAATGATAATAGGGAATTTGATTTAGTTTCAGAGGTAATAAAAGTCTCTCTAAGGAAAACATTTAAGATGAGACCTTACAGATGACTGGGAGTTGGCCAGAGGAAAAGGATTCCCCCAATGATAATTGCACAGGTTAGGTGGTTGGAGAAACCGAAAACATGTATGAAACTATGAATGTGTTAGGTAATGAAGGAATACTGATAAAGAGAGGAACATGGACTATGCTAACACTGGTCTTCCTCATAAGGGCATCATTTGTTAAATAATATAACTTGGCTAAGATTTTAATTATTGTAGCATCCCATGATACTACATTCATATAAAAGTACCCAGATTACTGATAGATAATGTGTGGTTTGAAACTAGCTACATTATACCCTCTTCTTTCTTTCTTTGTATTGGCAGATGTTTGCAGGGTATGATGTGTTCGTTCCTTGTGTGTGGTTGGTACATCTACATAACATATCTTAATTTGTTCTTTCATCCCTTTTCCCTCCCCTCTCCCTCCCCCTCCCTCATCTCTTGATCTCCAGCCCTTTGAGAAAGCTCTATCTCCCTACTTCCTATTGTCTATCTTTTCTTTTGCTCTTTCTTTATAATTTGGGTTTCTCATATAAGAGAAACCATGTGATATTTAAGCTTGTATATCTGATTTATTTCACTTAACGTTATGGTCTCAAGAAGTATCCATTTTCCTCTTTTTCTCACTCAAGGTTGAAAAGATGTTATGGTATAAATTATTTGATTCTATAGAACAGTTAATTTAGACAAGTCTGGCACCATTTCAGTTTATTATTACTTGTAAGGTTGTGATTCCATAGATATTTTCATTGCTTTGTGAAAGGTAACTCTGTTACTAGGCAACCCATGACACATGGGAAGTGGGAAGAAAGGAGAGGATAGGTCTGATTCCAAGGCTCAGGAACTGACACTAAGTGAAAAATGATGAGAGGCCCTAATCCAGGCAGAGGACAGCATAGACTGAACTCCAGGGTCCCTTGGTTTGAGCCTAGTAACAGGAAACCTGGGTAATCAACACTCAGTACCTATAGATAGAGCTGAATCTCTAGCTGTAGAGGACCCTGGTATAAACTTGAGGGCACAAAACATCTTCTGTTCACCCTCTGTGCATAGAATAGTGCTGGCATTATAACCAGGAAGTATTAGGAGCAGGTGCCTAGGTAGAAATGCCAAGTACTGAGAGAATGTGGAAGGAAGAAGAGGATACCGAGGCATGTCCTCCGGGAAAGGACTTGGGTCTGCCTGGCGTGAATGGCACATGCAGAGAACAACACAGGATTCACCACTGTCCCCCAAGGGCCCACATTTGAGAAGGTGGGTGCAGTATAAACGTTCCTGGATGACGGGGATGAAATGCTCTTTTTCCTTCCTGCGTTAGACTTGGTTTAGATTAACTTTTTGGGTGCCCATCATGACTTTGTGCCCAACACCTATTCCTGGGAATCAGCTCATGTAGTCCTCCCAGTGATATTATTTAGGTCCTATTATTTCCCCCATTTTACTGATGACTAAATAAACTGAAGCATAGAGAGACATTATCTAATTTATCCAAGATCTTGACTGCAGACTGCATGTTCTTTATCACAGCCCTTTGTGACCTCTTAAAATACTTTTTTGCCTTACGTTGCTATCAGTACAAGATTGTAGCCAAGATCTGATAGCAGAACTGGGTCAGAATTTGTTCTGCAGAGGCAGTGAGGAGTGCTGTCCAGGCCTGGATAATCAGTGGTATCGTCACATGGAACTAATCCTAAGAGCAAGGAACTGGGAAAGGCTGAGGAGGCAAAATGTTGGCTGACCAAGGGCACAAATCACAGTGTGTATGGAATACACATGCAAAGATCTTAATCCATGACTTATTACCATAATTAATGATTTGTTGTTTTCTCTCAAATGAAAATTAGTTTGTCAGATGTAGTAATTGAGGAAGCTAATTATACAGAACTGCACAGGGCCTGCCCCAGGCAAAATTGAATGTCTTTTGGCTTTGATTTGTTACCTCCCTTCTTGGCAGCATCTCCTTACTTTCATAATTCCTTTATGTACCCCCACATGCCCAGGATTTTCATGCTGTCTTTATCTTTTCCTTCCAGAAGAAAATTAAGGTAATAAATGAGTTCATAATAGGGTTGGTTGGTAATTTAATAAATTACGTGGCCTGGAAATTTTTGTGTTTACAAAAGGGATCTCACTAAATGTGATTTGGTTTCTTGGATTGGAAACTGGGTTTGTAATGAGGAGGACATTATCAGAAAAACTGGTAAAATCTGAAGGTTAATTTCTTAGTATTAAATGAACAATGGTCATATAAGATGTTAACATCGGGCAAATTTGGGTGAAGAGTATATGGGAATCTCTTGTACTGTCTTGGTAACTTTTCCATAAATCTAAAATCATTCCAAAATAAAGTAGACAATGGGTCTTATAGAAAGATCGAGTAATGTTCAAAGAAAAAAATTATGAAGAAGTTTCAGGTGTGCAGGTCATACCAAATAAGTATAAGTATAAGTATACAAGTATAAGTATACAAGTATAAGTATAAGTATACAAGGATGGTCCTATGGCTCAGTGTCCATTTACCTTCTACAGATCCTCAGTTTAATTAACCATTGGCTACTTCTCAATTTTGTAAATTTTGAACGATATGAATTTTATCCAGGGTAAAAAGATTGTATCTATTCTTTTCACTGCAGTAAATTAGTAAGACAAAAAAGCAAACTTTGAATTAAAGTTACAAAATAAGAAGCACAGCCGTTTTTCCCTCTTCAGGGGATGAGTGATTAATTCTACAATTCTGAATTAGGTGAACTAACTGATGTGCTGGGGATGAGTGATTTAGGACAACCAAGCTCACTAAATTGCTGTGATTGTGAAATAGTAGAAGAATACTGAACTCGGCTGGGTTTCAAATACTCATGTGGGGTTTGTTCTTTATCCCATGACAACGTGGAGATCAGTGTTCTTTACATGATCTACTTTAAAAGGATGAGTACTTGAGTACATACACCCAATTCAGTATTCCAAAAGAAGTTACTGCGCATAAATCCAGGGACATTAAAATTAGAGAAGGATTTAAAGTCATGATTTCCCTATTGGAATAGGTAGATCACATAGTTGGCACTGTGTCAGATGAGAAACAATAAAAGCTTGTTCTATTATTTATACAAATTGACTGGTTTGGCAGTTGCTACAGCAGTGAGCCATAATGAACTACAGAAAAAGATGAAAATGTGACTTCTTTACCATTAGACAAAAATTGAATATTTACAGAAAAGGGCAGAATGACATTTCGGGAGCCAGGCCGTTGTCAAAGTAAACTCTTGTGTGGAACGTAATTCGAATAGTGTGTGTTTACTGGGACAAAATTATGATAATGAGCTATCTTTTTCCTGCTTTTGTTAAGGGGGTTGGGCCTCATAATTACAAAAGAATTTAAAATACTCATTTTTCATAGCTATTCAATTTTAACCATCCTGTCACCCGCCTTTGTTTGCAATAAAGGCTTTATTTTAGCTAAATAGGGAAGTTCCTGAAATTGCATTTTTTTTATGTCTTTCTAGCAAAGAGAAGGAAAAAAGTCATGCAAAACATAATTTGACTCTAAAATGCCTAATTTTCTGGTTAATTGACTCAGTCTCCTTTGCTCTGTTAGGGAATCTCTGGCCTTTGTGTTATGACTTTGAGCTGTGATGTTTATTCCTTATGTTTTCATCAACTCCCATTAGTCCATCCTGGGTTTTCTCTAACAGTATTAAACTCAATTCCAGGAAAGACCTTTTAAACAAAAACACTGCATGCTTCAACTTTCACAACCCCAAGGGCGGTGTTAGTCAAACAGTAAACTCACTGGAATTGTAGAGCAAGACAACTTTCCTAAAGCTGACCTTACCTTGAGCCTGTGAGGACCATTTATATAGATAACTACTGCAGAATATCGACTGTGTGTATCAATTCTTACTTTTCTTTTTGCCCAAAGCAACACAGGAAGGTGGTTATGACTATTCTTCAGAAACTGACTTCAATAAAAAATGCTAGTAGGCATTAGGGGATATTATACATAATTAAACTCTATATGAGCCAAATTTTAGTATTTCTCATACTAGAAGTGTCAAGATGCATAATATTCAATGTGTGAGCAGCAGATACAGTGTAAATACTGTAATTTTGATATAGGCTGAGTTCTTGCAAATCTATGCATCAGTGGTTCTTACAAGGGGACAATTTCACCTATGTTCCCAGGTAACATTTGATAATTTCTGGAGATAGTTTTTGTCATGACACCTGATATCTAGTGCTTAGAGACCTGGGTTGCTAGGGAGCACTCTATAGTTCACAGGACAGTATGGTACAGCAAAGACTCAGCTCAAAAGTCAGTAGTGTTAAGGCTGAGAAATTGCTTTTGTACTACCTTGTAAATAAATGCCTATATAGGAGACCACTTTGAGAATGCATGTTTTCACAATAACCCTTTATGCTCACAGCAAAATCCCACTTCAAGAGTTCTACCTAAGAGTTCTACCTAACTTATCTTCCAGCAAGTTTAGTGTTTCTGTCTTAATATTTAGATCTTTAATCCACTTTGATCTTAGTTTAGTGCATGGTGATAGGTATGGGTCTAGTTTTAATCTTTGGCAGGTTGAAATCCAGTTTTGACCCAGCTATTCCCCTGCTGGATATCTTCTTAAAAGAATTAAAAGAATCATACCACAACGATATATGTGCACCCATGTTCATAGCAGCAGTTTGTAATAGCTAAAGCTTGGAAGCAGCCCAAGTTCCCATCAACTGGAAACTGGATAAAGAAGATGTAGTTTTTTTATAAAATGGAGTACTACTCAGCCATAAAGAATGAAAAACTAGAGTCATTTATAGCTAAATGGATGCATATTGAGGCCATACTCTTAAGTGAAATAAATAGGACACACATGTGTAAATACCGAATAGTTTCTCTAGTGTGAGAAACTAATAGTGTAATCAAGGGTTAAAATGATTAAAATGAATAATTGATCATTTGAAATAGGAAAAAAGGTCCAAAGACAAAGGGATGAAGGGAGGGGAAGGGGAAAGGAAAAGAGGGAAAGGAAAAACTATGAGAAAAGAAAAAAAAATGGAAATGATATCTATGTAAATAGGGAAGGGTGGAGGGGGTGAAGGGCGCACAGGTAATGGGGAAAAAATAAGAACCAAGATATATCATATACAGGTACAAACACCCAGTGATAAATGTAAAGAATTGTATACCTAAAATGTACCAATAAAAGAACTTAAAAAAAATCCTACTTAATTGAAAAGTCGCTTTTTATAGATGTTGTTCTAAGTTGGATATACAAGTGATTCACCTCTACCAAAGAAGGTGAAAATTTGAAGGAAATAGGTCAACAAGATGATTTTTAATTCTAACTAAGGAGTCACTGACTGAGAAAAGAAAGAGTAAAACAACTTACTGGTTATAAGGTTAATATTACTAAGAATATCAACTAAAAATGAAAGATACTACTAAAAGGGAGGGTGTTATATTTTTGAATCTTCGGGAAAATGTAGAGCAATTTGCCTGTTCAGACCAGTAGTTTTCAAGTCTGACTGTAATCAGAATAACACATGCCTAAGCCCCATGTCCAGAGATTCTGAATTAACTGGTTGAGGATGGGTGCTGGGAATTGCATAATTTTATAGTTTCCCATTTCTAGAGTCACTAGGCTAGAAGAGTTTAAAATCAATCTGTTAAGCCATCCCTTAAAGTAAAAACTATATATCATGTATAAAATAAAAAAAGTTTCTATGTAACAAAATATTTGCCCATCTTACCCATGATGGCCACCACCATTCTTATTGTCCTTTTCCATCTCCTGTGCCCTGTGCTTTCCCTGAAGATGTACCTCCTGAGCAATATCTTCAGAAGAATTTTGTATTTTCACTCTGGGGCCACTGTCTATTTTTTATTAGGTAGGAAAGCAGCTCTTTCAAGACTTGTACTATTCCAAAGTCAGACCCCCAGGGACAGACCTGTTGGTAGCACCAGGGGAGCTCCTTCATAGACACTCTTGCGACGGACATGGCAGCTCTGGAATTGGCTTGAAACACTGAGGAGATTGAGATTAATTCTGGTTCTGCATAAACCTCAGGGAGTGTATTTCTAGGTGAGAAAGGCCCAGAAAAAAATCCAGACAACATTCTAAGCATTTATTTTGGTCTTTCAATTCTGTAATTTATTTTAAAAATTATACAAGTGACTGCTTTTAAATGTACTTGGGAAACTGGTGTCTTTTCCTGAGCTGCACCAAAAGACTTGCTATCAATATGCTAGATAATTTAAGGGGATTTCCAGTTAAAAAACTACTCATGTAGCTCTGTTCTTTGGATGTTTCAGACCACAAAATTTTGTCCAGTATAACATCAGCCTCAACAAATTAGAGATGTCCTTATTTGTAATGATTATATTGTAAAACATTTCAGAATATCTTCAACATGCTAAATAGATGCCTTTCACCCATTAGCAGTCACTCTCCATTTCCCCATTTCCCCATGCCCTGGAAACCATTAATCTGCTTCCTGTCTCTATGCATTTGCCTGTTCTGCACATTTTATATAGATGGACTCACAAAATAGGTAGTCTTTTACGATTTGTTTACTTATCATGTTGTGGTATGCACAGTCTTTTATTCTTATTTATGGTTGAGTAATATTCCATTTTTTGGATATACCACGTTTCATTTAGGCATTCATCTGATAGTGTATATTTCTTTCCATTTTTGCTCTGAATAGTGCTCCTAGGAACATTTATGTACAATTTTTTGTTTGAACATATGTTTTCAGTTAACTTAGTATATACCTACAAATGGAATTGCTGAGTTATACAATCACTCGATGTTTACCATTTTGAGGCATTGCCAAAGTTTTTTCCAAATTGGTCACAACATTTTACAGTCCTACCAGCAATATATGAGGGCTCTGATTTTTCCGCATCCTCATCAACACTACAGTATATCATCTTTGTAATTTTACCTGGTGGGGTAGAGTATTATCTCCATGTAGTTTTGATTTGTATTTCCCTAATGACTATGATACTGAACATCTTTTCATGTGTTTATTGACCATTTGTGTCTTCTTTGAATTATGTCTATTGAAATATTTTGCTCATCTTTAAATTGAGTTATTTGTTATAACAGTTCTTCGTGAATTTTGGATACAAGTTCCTTAGTAGGACACGATTTGAAAATATTTCTCACATTCACGGGTCATCTTTGTTTTGTTGATGATATTTTCCACTGCATAAAAGTTTTTGATTTTGATGAAATCCCATTTACAGGATTTTTCTTTTTCTGCTGTGCTTTTTCTATTTAAGAAAACATTGCCAAATCTTCAGTCATGAAATTTATTCGTGTTTTTCCTTTGAAGAGATTTATAGATTTAGTTATTACACATAATTCTATAATCTCTTTTGAGTTAGGTTTTGTATATGTTGTAAACAGAGATCCAACTTTAATCTTCTGCATATTGACATCCAGTTGACATAACATCATTTGTTGAAAATGACCTCTTTTGCTCAGGGAATTCTCCTGACTTCCTGTTCAAAAATTAATTGACTGCGAGTTTATTCACAACTCTTGGTTCTTTTCCATTGATCTATATGTCTGTCATTACAGCAGCATCACACTTCCTTATTAACTATAACTTTATAGTAAGTTTTGAAGTCAGGAAGTATAAGTTCTCCAAATTTTTTAATTATCAAGATTATTCTGACCCTTCTGAGTCCCTCGCATTTCTTTTTGAATTTTAGGATCACCTTGTCAATTTCTTGAAAATATCCACCTGGGATTTTGAGAAGTATTATGTGAATCTAGAGACCTATTTGGGTAGTATTCCCATCTTAACATATTAAGTCTTGATCCATGTACATGAGATGTCTTTCTGTTTATTTAAATTTTTGCTTGTTAATTTCTTTGATAATGGTTTGTAGTTTGTCACGTATAAGTCTTGCACTTCTTTTGGCAAATTTATTCTTTTTGATGTTATAAATGAGATTACCTTTTAAATTTGTTTTAGAGTTAATTGATAAAGTATTAAATAAGCGTATTCTTATATGTTGGTCTTGTACTATGCTATCTTACTGGACTTAGTAGTTCTAAGAGAATTCTTGTGAATAAATTCATTAGTAGTCTCTGTATACTAGATTATGCCATCTGAAGAATAAAAAAACTTTTACTTCTTTTTCATTCTGGATGTCTCATATTCCTTTTTCCTGCCTGATTGCTCTGGCTAGAATTTCCAGTAAAATATTGAATAAAAGTAACAACAGCAGAATCCTTGTCTTTTTTCAAGTTTTATTTTTTATTAGTACATATTTTCAGTACATAATGATTACATTCCTCATGGGGAGCTGGTACATGTACATAACACATGGTAATTCTTTTTCATCCCCTTTTCCTCCCCTCCCTCCTCCCTCATGATTTTAGAGGGAAAAACTTCAGCCTTTCTCCAATAAATATGATATCAGCTACCATATTTTGGTAGAAAGCATTTATCAGGTTGAAGTTTATCAAGTGATTTCATCATGAAAGGGTGTTTAAAACTATCAAATCTTTATACTGTAACTTGAAATGCTTGTTTTTTCAAAACTTTATTCTATAAATATGATGTACCACAGTGTTTTTTTATGTAAACCGTCCTTGCATTCCTGAGATGAATTTCATTTGACATGATCTATAATACTTTTTGTACATTGTTGGATTTAATTTGATAGACTCCTGTTGATAATTTTTGTATCTGTGTACTACGGGATACTTGTATAGTTTTCTTTTTCTTGGATGTTTTTATTTGCTTTTGGTATAGTGGCCTCACAGAAGGCATTGGAAAGCATTGGTTCTATTTTTTGGGAAAAGTTTGTGAAGGACTGATGTCTATATTCTCCACTTTCCATTACTGGGAACTTGAAGGGGGAGGGGTTTAATTTGGCTCATTTTGGAGGGGATTCAGGCTATGGTCAGCTGGCTCCGAGACGGAAATGGCATGGTGGAAGGGCCTGGCAAAGGACAACTGTTCCTCCTATGGATGCCAAGAAGCAGAGGGAGTGAGGAGGAAAGGAGAAGCCAGGGACAAGAATACACCCCTTCAAGTCACGCCCACAGTGACTCATCCCTCCAACCAGGCCCCACCTCCTAATAGCATATGAACTACTGAATTCATCAATGAATGAATCCACTGACAGGCCCCCATGATCCAGTCACCTCCCAAATACCTGAGACTTTGAGGGGTCATTTTAAGTGTAAACAATAATAATGTCCTTGGTTGTGAATGATTGATTCTTCTTTAAAAAAATTTTGTAGAATTTTCCAGTGAAGCCATCTGGGCTTGAGATTTCCTTTTCTTTGTGAATGGGTATTTTTATTTCTAATTCAATCTCTAACTTCTAGACCTATTCATATTTTTAATTTCTTCTTGAACCAGTTTATTTGCTGTATGTCTTTCTAGGAATTTGTGCATTCGTCGTGGCCATATAATTTGTGATATATAACTGTTCATAGTTTTTCCTTATAAATTTATTTATTTATGTAAAGTTAATAGTAATATCCCTTCTTTCATAATTGGTCTTATTCCCCATCTCCACTTTTTGTTCTTGGTAGTCTATCTAAAGATCATCAATTTTGTTTTGTTTTCAGAGAGCCAATTTTTGTTGATTTTTTTCTATGCTTTTTCAATTCTGTTTCTTTCATTTCTGCTCTAATCTTCATCATTTCTTGCTTATACTTACTTTAGATTTCATTTTGGTTTTTAACTTAAATTTTATTTTAGTGAAAAAATTATTATAAAGTAAGAAAAAGAGTTTTAAGAAAAAAAAAGAACTTTTTTAATCTCCCAAAAGCAATCCTGGAAAAGGATACCATCATCAATTTAGCTATTGCTTCCGGTATCTCTAAATAATCTGCTTAAAACAGCGGCTTCATTTTGTGTGCAAAGATATACCCTTCTTACACCATTCTTCCTTCCAGCACATAACTTCAACCTCCATATCCTTCCATTGATCAATACAAGCATATGAAATTTTTCATCAAATAAATCAGTTTAGTGGTTACTTAATTTTTCTCACTGAAAAACCTAGTAGTGTGTTTTGATTTTTCTCCTTGTGAGCAACTTATCATTTTTTGTAGATTTAATGGTTATTTCTCTTTAAATGTATAGAATCATTTTTATTGGAGCACTTTCTGTATTGGTTCCTGAGAAAGACTACCTGGGTGGTTTGGTTCTTTACATTTGAGTGATAGATTGAGTAGAGATACAGTACCAGATTAAAAATAATATTCTCTATGTTTTTTGAAGACCACCAGTATTGTAAATGAGTAGTAGCCTGAGAGTGTTTTATTTTTATTTTAAAAATTATTTTTTCTTCTTTTCATAGAACCCATTAGGATTTTTTTGTGCTAGATAATTTTCAACTTCTTAGCAATGTTCACAAAGAAGAAGTATGTGGCAGTGCTACTTTTCATGCCAGAGCCTTTCTCTCATCTTCCTATTTTCAGCTCCCCTATATTGTGCCTCATGTCTTCATTCTAGACCCTCTGTGATTCCATGTTTCTTATGAAGGTTCAGATTTATTGTATTTTCATAAAATTCATCCTTTTTATCCATATAAACACCCAACTGGCAGGTCTATTGTCCCAGACTCTCAGAGAAATTATGCCTTGACATGTTCTGAATCAACTGGTATGTAATGACTAAAAAGAAGCACAACATTCAGATTTAGAAGTTTCACTGTGCATTTTGACCTCATAATTATAATTTGGTTATGGCTTATATAAGCACTGTTTAGTACTGATCAAGTCAGAAATTGTGAGAAAACATTATCCCCAATCCCATGATTAACCTACTCATATAATTGATTTTATGTGAAAATTTATCAAAGGCCTTCACATCAGTAGTCCTGTATTGATATTTCAGAAACTAATTCTGATGCTAAAAGATGCAAATTAGGAAGGATTCCATAACAAGTAAATTGATAAAGAATTATTTGATAAAATATGCTAGAACATCTTTCAGATAAATAGGAAAAATAAATTCAAATCTCCACTGAAGTAAATTCCAAAATAAATTTACTGAAATAAATTCCAGCTGGACAAAAAAGTTCACAAAGGAAAATGCAAGCAAATATCTACTTAAATGAGTTTAGAATAAGGAAGAGCTTCTAAACCTGAAAGCCCTCGAAAAAATTAGAAGACAGTAGTTTGAAATATTTGATTACATCGAATTTTTTATAAAACAAAGCATAAAGACAGTGAAAGACCAATTATAAACTACACTAAATATATTGACAAGAAATAGAGAAACAGGTTATTATCCTTGATATTTAAAGAATTCTTATAACTCATTAGAAAAATATTAAAATCAACAGCAAAATTAGCAAAGACCTGAGTAAATGATTTTGAAAGCTGAAAAATGTAACCAACACACATGCACAATAAAATCACTAGTAGTCAGTGGGTTAGAAATCAAAAGTCACACACCGACCCCGGAGAGGACGTTGCTGGACTGGTAACGTTCTGGGCTGGCAGAGGTGCAGTGAGGAGGATGCTCTCTAGGACACACTGACGCAGGGGGAAATCTGCACAGTTTTCCTGAAGGTTGTCTGAGCTCTTTGTCGGCTTGGCTGCTGTCACAAGATCTGTAGGTGGTGTGGCTTAAACAACAGGCATGTATTTCCCACGGTTCTGGCACGGGGAGTCCGGGACCAAGGTGCCAGCACATTTTGTTCCTGGTGAGCTTGCTTCTCAGGACCTACAGGAGGCTGCTACCACTCCATGTGCTCCTAGGACCTCTTATTTGTTTTCTGTTACTTCTGGTTTCTAAAATTTTAAAGTTCTATTCATATTAGTAGATGTCTGGGGTGCACGCTGATTATATTCGTTGTGGGGAGTTGGTACACGGACATAGCGCGCCTTAACTCTTTTCATCCTCTTCCCTCCCTCCATCTCCTGGTCTCCTTCCCTTTTGCAAAAAATCTGTTTCCCTGTTTCTGATTGTCTTTTATTTTACTCTTCAATTCACTTTGCCGGGGATTTAGCTCGGTGGTTCCGGCGCCTGCCTTACAAGCACAAGGTCCCGAGTTCAATCCCCGGTACCAAATAAATAAATAAATAAATAAATAAATAAATAAATAAATTTGAAATTCACTTATATTTTGCTTTTCTCATATGAGAGAAATGTGATCTTTAGGCTTATACATCTGGTTTATTTCACTTAACATTAGTGTCTCATTGTCTTTTTCTAATTCTAAGTTTTGTTATTGTATATTCACATTTTCTCATTGCACCTATTTATACGATACAGATTGATCTTATGACTCATTAATATAATGTGGAATAATTAAATCAAGCGAGTTAAAATAGCCATCACTTCAAATATTTAACATTTTTTGTGGTGAGAACTTTAGATATTTACTCTCTTAGCAATTTTGAAATGAGTAATAATCTCTTATTAATTATATTCATCAAGCATTTCTTTATCTGTCAGTTGAAGGACGTTTAGATTGTTCCCATTTCTTCCCTATTGTGACTAGCACTGCCATGAACATGGGAGTACAGACATCTCTTCAGCAAACCGATTTCAAATAAATGGATTGCTGGATCACATGGTGGTTCTGTTTCTAATCTTTTGAGCAGGCATCATACTGGTTTCCATGCTGGCTGTACTAATTTACATTCTCACCAGCAGTGTACTAGGGCTCCTGTTTGTCCATAATCCTACCCCTGTTATCTGTTGTATTTTTGGTAATAGTCATTTTAATGGGGGTGAGCTGGTATTTCATTGTGTGTTTAAATTTGCATTTCCTTAATGATTAGTGATACTGAATATATTTTCATATGTCTGTTGGCTTTTGTGTGTCTTCTTTGGAGAAGTATCTATAATATCTTTCTCATTCTTTGCTTTTATTATTTTTTTGTTTTCTTGCTATTGAGTTGTTTGGGCTTTTATATATATTTAGGGTATTACTCCATACTGGATGTGTGGCTTGCACGTATTTTCTCCCAATCTAAAGATTTATCTGTACCTTGTTGTTTCTTTTGCTGCCCAGAAGGATTTTAGTTCTTTGCCATTCTGTTTGTCTATTTTTTTTTTTTTTTTTTTTGGTACCAGGGATTGAACTTGGGTCCTTGCACTTGCGAGGCAGGCGGTGGAACCACTGAGCTAAATCCCCGGCCCTATTTGTCTATTTTTGATTTTGTTGGCTGTGATGTTTGGGTCAAATTTTTTAAAAATCATTACCAAGACCAGTGTGTAGTTTTTGTCCTTCTTCTAGTGGTTTTACCGTTTCTGGTTTTAACATTTAAGTCTTTAATCCAATTTGAGTTGATTTTTGAGTGCAATGTGAGACAGTGGTCCAGTTTAATGCATCCCTCTGTGAACATCCAATTTCCCAGCATCATTCACTGACATGACTATCTATTGCCCATTCTTGGAACTTTTGTCAAATAGACAATATATGTGTTGGAGATCACTTCTGGGCTTTCTATTTTGTTCTGTTTGTCAGTGTGTCTGTTTTGTCTAACCTGGTAACTATGCTGTGTTAATACTTTAGCTTTGTAGTGTAGTTTGAAATCAGATAGTATGATAATTCCAGCTTTGTTCTCTTGCTCTTCTTTTAAGGACAATAATCCTATTACAGGGATTCCACCTTCATGAATTTGTATAAATCTAATGATCTCCCACAGACTGGGCCTCTAAACACCATCATATTGGGTGTTAGAGTTTCCACATATGAATTTCTGGGGGCATAGGGCACAATCAGTCCTTAACAAAGGCTGTAAATAATTATGATCTTGTTTTAATTACTCCAGTCCTGCAAGTCCATCCTAAAGTAGCAAGCAATATTCATAAACTTAAGTTTTTCTATAATTTTGGAAAAGATGACCACATTTGTGTTTGTATGGGAGAGATGGTTGTGGTTGTGTTTGTCACCCAATTCAGAGTTCAAACAAAAGCAAAATTTTACCAAATGCTTCTGTTTGCAAACCTAATTGTTTTAAAACAGAAGTATTCATGAACCAAGATACCACTTTATTTCCTTACTGCAAATATTGTAAACAAATATAATTTCAAGAGTAGAAGTCAAAAGTCAAAGACACTATGCTAGAACTACATAGTGGAATATTATTTAGCCTTTAAAATAGTATCTGAAAATATTTAATTATATAGGGACTATTTAATTTTTTTTTAAACTTTAAGTTTATGAGTTAATTTTAAAAATCAGGGTATATAATTCACTAAAATATTATATTTCCTTGTTATGAATATGAGTAATCTTAGGATTTTCTTTATTTTAAGAGGTTTCATAATACAAATTATTTTTATAATAGAAAATATTCAGTACTAAATCCTATAATACATGCTTCCATTTTAACTTACTTCCTCCAAAGTAACTCCTGTATGTACTTTGGCAGGATTTCTTTGCAAGAATATACCAATATTGTCCAAAATTGTTATTATTAATTAACTGGGTTAGAAATCATATTCCTTGTTAGAACTTTCATCAACTTTGTCCCAGTCATAAAATGTTTATCAGTCTTCCCTTTTTCCCCTTTTAAGATTGAAAGTAGCTTTTGATATATTTAGATTGTTCCTTTCATCCCCTTTGAATTTGTGCCAGCATTTTCTGAAATGATCAGTCAAGATATCATTACCATATTTCTTACATTTTTACAATGTTTTCACAGAGCAGACCTCATTGGATTTTCACTACAGCACTGAAAAATAAATAGTATGGGTTTTCTAGTTCTGTTTGAAAAAATAAAGACTGGTCCAACTATGATCAACATAAATCACGGGGCTGTGGTGCAAACCCGCATCTTCTGATTATAGATCTACTGAATTAGCTTAGAAATGATCTGTTTATTTCATAGATGAGGCAAAGGAGACACAGAGGGTAATTGGCATGGGCTAATTCAAATGGAGATGATGTATCAGGCCTAGAACAAAACCCCATTCTTTCCTATCTGGAATTGGTACTTTCTTTTAGTCCAGAGGTGAGACCTAAGTACTTCGAGTGGCTGTTTCCACAAAAGTACAGACTCTTTCATTTACTCTCTAGTTTTTGCTAAGAGTCCCTTTGGAATTGGCCTGGCCTTAACAGTTTTGTCCTTGACTGGCATAAGGATGCCTCTGAGGCAGGTTCATAGAAGTGTACTTAGTTGAAAGGCATTTAGGACACCAGCACCACTCTTTCCTTTGATGAATTTGAATGACTTTGAAAGGTGGTATAAGGGGAGGTGGAAAGGAAGGGGAATGGGGACAAAGAAAAGAATTAGGATGCATTTTATACATATACCAACTCCCTACAAAGCATATGATCATTATGTACTACAAATGTCTACTAATAAAAAATAAAAATTGGAAAAGACAGGTGGTATGAAAAACATTTTTATTTTGAAGTTTGGAAGACATTTCTGGAACACAGTTGTTTTCAGAAGATATTAAATGATGAAAACGTGTTGGAACAATAAAGCAAATACATCAGTTTATTTATTTTCATTGTTCTTACTGTTAGCTGATTCCCAAAATAAATCTTACTGATGATTACCTCTATTTTGGCCATCTGTATTTTACCTAATTATCTTTTCCATACAATAATTTGCTTGTTACTTATTAGAGCATTTAAATTCCATATTAAGTGGGACATAGACTATCACTCACCGATTCCACATTGACTGCATGGCTACTACAGCCAGTCTGAAGTGTCTGGGGCCAGAAGTGCTGTTTACTTTGGACCGCAGAATGTTTGCATATTCATAATGAGATATCTTGGAGAAGCAACCCAAGTTTAAACATAGAATTAATTTATGTTTCATACACATCTTATTCACATAGCTTGAAAGTAATTTATAGTATTTTAGTGCATTTTGCCTGTGACCTGTCACATAAGGTCAGGTGTGGAATTTTCCATTCATAGTATATTGGTGCTCAAAAACTTTCATATTTTGGAGCTTTTTGGACTTCAGAGTTTTTGATTAAGCATGCTCAACCTGTACTGTCATATGAACATAAGCTGTCCGCGTGAGGTGAACATAGACCCTACATCTCAACGTCAGTCATTCACTTTGCTGATTGGAAGTTAAGTTACTATTAACCACTTATTTATTTTCTCTACTTAAATTATTTTTGCATATGTTAATTTTCATGCTATGTTAATCAGAAAACAGGTTTAAGCCATATATTGGTGACTTTTAAGAACATAGACATTGGATAATCACTACTAATGCTGAAATTTGTTGTTTTCGAGGAGAGAAAATGTCTCTTTGACAGAAGGAAAAAGCATTATGATTTAGGTATAAAGTAAGTCATTATAAAAGAATGAATGCAATAAAGTCTTGAAAAGCAAAATACTGTAAAAACGTGCAAGCTTTTACTCATAGTTGAAGTTGAGAGGTTAATACAAAGCAACTTCTCCCTGGAGCTACTCATTACTCTTTTTTATACATTTATTTTAAAGCATTTAAGTTTTCTTTTCTTATTTTAATAAGAGTCAGGCAGCATCCTTAAAGTACTGTAACTTGCTGCTGATAGAGAGGGGTTAGATTTTTGCGAACAAGTTGATTCCTTTGAAGATCAAATTTACCAATGTCAGATCACTTCTTTTTTCCCCCATGTTCCACATATTTTCTAGAGGGTAGCTTGGCATGCTGATACTACGCTGCATTAACTTCAGATTGCTGATTAATGAATGCCCTTCAAGGTGTGGAGGGACAAGACACAGTAACATACCAGACCCCAAGAGGAAAGGAGTAGAGAAAGATGGGAAAAGTAACCCACCAGTGGAGATAAAAAGCATATTGTCCTAGGTTCTAAAATAAAGTGACTAGTATTATTCTTCATGTTGATCTGTGAACAAATTGATTCATTAAGAAAAAATACCCTTGGGGATTTAGGCATTGTAAACATTATATTAAAACCTATTTGTCTCCCTTCTTTGGAAACTGCATAACAATGTTACATAGTAGAAGGAAGTCCTGAACAGAAAAGTGTGAATGGTTTTGGTTTCCTCCTATATTCACATCATTGTGACTATGCCTTATTGCAGATAATTTCTTTTTATTGAATGATCCCAGAAGCTTGAACTCTATTTAGCATCCAAAGAGTGAATATTAATATCTTTAAGGAATAGTTGTTATGTTATTTCAAGTTATCCTATCTCCACATAAAGAATCTGAAGCCTAGAAGGGTTAATGAAGTTGTCTGAAGTCATATAGTTCACAAGTGGCAGCGAAATGCTGGTCACTGTCATGGCAGAGACCCTGCTTCAGCCTCTTAATGCCTTAGGCAGATGGTGGTCCAGGAGTTCAGCGAACATAAGAATATTGCATGCTCTTTCAAAGTCATAACAACAAAGGCTCTTTCAAGCACTGAGTATGAAGATCATAATGAACTTTCTTCATTTGAGAGAGATCTGTAGAGCTTTTCAAATGATAGCTTATAACAGTGGTTTTAAACTGACTTACTTAATAGAGACTTTGTCATCAGGCTTGCTTTGGAGATCTATGTGTCTTCCAGGAATGTGATAAGTACTTATTAGAAATTTCCTTAAGATACCTGGTCTACTCCCTAGAACAGTTAACAGTGAGAATATGTTCTGAACTCTTCAGAATAATTATTTCTAATTATGGAAAATCAAGTGCAAAAAACACCAACGTAGATATTAACACCATGAATTTGATCAGCCTTTCCAAAAAGTAAGCTATAAATTACATAAAATAACAGTTATGAAAATGAATTAGGCCTGTCATCATGTACCACAGCTGAATATTCTCATAAGAAAAATATATTGTTACAATTGAGATCCCAGCAGCATACTTCATAGACCTCAAGAAAACAATCCAAAAATTCATTTGGAACAAGAAGAGACCCAGAATACCAAAAGCAATTCTAGGTAACAGAGACATGGCAGGGGGTATCACAATCCCCAACGTGCAACTCTACTACAAAGCTACTGTGATAAAAACAGCATGGTACTGGCAAAGAAACAGACTTTAGGACCAGTGGAACAGATTAGAAGATGCAGAAACAATGCCAGACACACTCAGCCATCTCATCTTCGATAAAGGAGCCAAACACCCTCACTGGAGGAAAGATAGCCTCTTTAATAAATGGTGCTGGAAAACTTGGGCTTCAGCTTGCCAAAGATTAAAACTAGACCTACACCTCTCACCATGCACTAAACTAAAATCAAAATGGATTAAAGATCTAAATATTAAAATAGAAACTCTAAACCAGTTGGAACAGAGGTTAGGTAGAACTCTTGAAGACATTGGTGTAGGAAAAGATTTTATGAACAAAGCCTCAGTTGCCCGTGACCTAGCACAAACAATCAACAAATGGGATCTCTTCTTATTAAAAAGCTTCTGCACAGCAAGAGAAACCACCAGCAGTGTGAAGAGACAACCCACAATGTGGGAAAAAATCTTCACCTGCTCTTCCTCACACAAAGGTCTACTATCTCAAATCTATAAAGAACTTAAAAAGATTAGACCTCCCAAATTTAAAGACCCAATCCAAAAATGGGCATCTGAAATGAACAGACATTTCTCAGACAAGGAAGTAGAAATAGCAAATAAATACATGAAAAAATGTTCAGCATCACTGGTCATTCGAGAGATGCAAATGAAAACAATGCTGAAATTTCACTTCACTCCAGAAAGAATGGCTGCTATCATGAAATCAACCAATAACCAATGCTGGCGGGGCTGTGGGGAAAGAGGAACCCTGCTCCACTGCTGGTGGGAGTGTACACTGGTGCAAGCACTGTAGAAATCAGTATGGAGATACCTCAAAGAACTAGGACTGGAAGTCCCATTTGACCCCACTATTCCACTGCTGGGGATCTTCCCCAAAGAATTAAAAGAATCATACCACAGTGATATATGTGCACCCATGTTCATAGCAGTGCAGTTTGTAATAGCTAAAACTTGGAAACAGCCCAAATGCCCATCAACTGGAGACTGGATAAAGAAAATGTGGTTTTTTTATAAAATGGAGTACTACTCAGCCATAAAAAATGAGAAATTAGAGACATTTATAGCTAAGTGGATGCACATTGAGGCAATACTCTTAAGTGAAATAAATAGGACACATGTATAAATACCAAATAGTTTCTCTGGTGTGAGAAACTGAAAGTGTAAATAAGGACTAAATGTATAATAGGTAATGTGAAATAGGAAGAAAAGGGGCAAAGGGGAAGGAAGGGGGGGCGGGGCTAGGGGAAAGGATAGAAGGGAATGGGATTAATATGAGAAAATGGAAAAATAGGATCAAAATCTTCGTAAATAGGGAGGACTGGAGGGGTTGAAGGGAGGGCTGGGCAAGGGTGAAAAATAAGAACCAAGAGAGAATAATGTAAAGGTGCAAATTTCCAATGATGAATGTTATTATATTGTATACCTAAAATGTACCAATGATTAGAATGAATAATCGATAATGTAAAATAGGAAGAAAACGTCCAAAGGGGTAGGAGTAGTGGGAGAGGGAGGGGAAAGGAAAGAAGGGAAAGGAAAAATGATGAGAAATGGAAAAAATGGAAATAAAGTCTTTGTAAATAGGGAAGGGTGGAGGGGGTGAAGGGAGGGCTAGGAATAGGGAAAAAATAAGAACCAAGATGCATTATGTAAAGGTACAATTCCCAGTGAGAAATGTAATTGTGTTGTATACCTACAATGTACCAATAAAAGAATTTAATACAAAAAAAAAAAAAGAAAAAAAAGAAAAATATATTGTGAGTTAAATACTGGAGCTCCTGACCTCCAGTGTCTTTTAGTTTTGAGTTGCTGTACTTTAGCAATTTAAAAAAATATGTATAACATATATTTATAAATTAGAATGCATGTATTTCTATAAAATATTTGAAATAAGTGCTGCATTCTGTGGATAAACCACCACAAATTGTTTCATGGCTATAAATACATTCAAGGTAGTGCATCATGTAGTGACTAAGATTGTTTCCAAAACAGAGACACTTGAGCTCATCTTATTTATGGGGCACAGACTAGAACAGTGTTAACTAAGTTTGTGAACCCAAAGGAATATTATTATAGAAATATTACATGGTCACAACTGGAAGACAACTAAAAGAGGTAAGTATTTAAACATCATAGGAGTTTCTTGATAGTGACTTCTGAAAATACATCTCCCTCCAAAGCAAATATCAAATTAAAATTGTACACTTATGAACACTGTGTTGCTATTCACAATATATGTTATCTGAGAAACATTTGCCTTAATTGATTTGAAGAATATATTTAGGTAAACAAAGTCACAATGTTCCCTCTGAACAAAAAACCTGTACTGATTAACAGAGATAAGCATGTCTGTAGCATGGTTGTGGGTTGGATTGCCTGAATGAAGGCTAAAAGCAAAGGAAACTCTATAAACATGTAAATACACAGAGAAAATGGTAGCAGCTGTTTAATCTGTAATTTCTGTAGGGATTAAAATTCGATAATAAGGGCTGACTCCCCTCATAGCGTCACATATGCTACATATGGAAGGCTACACAAAGATTTTTCTCTAAAATTACATCTTCTCTCTACCATTCAAAACTGCCACTGTTGTGCCAGTATATGTGTGTGTGTGTGTGTGTGTGTGTGTTATAGTATTATGTTTTCACAATTTCACTGCTGAAATACATGTGTTAGCTTAGAGCAACATCACCCATTAATGCCTCACCATGGATTAGTTCATCAGGTTACTTTCAGAGAGTTGGATCCTGGGGTAGTGACGCTAGGGGATGGTGACATTTCCATGGAGGATGGAAATCAGAAAGGTCTATCCATGAAGGAGGAAGGTACATCTCCAGCGGGGCCACAGTGGGGAACTGTGGGAACCACAAGGTCCTGTTGAGCCCAGCAAAGGATGAGATGTGGACCAAAGAGTGCCACTGGGAGAAGTGTAGAGACCAAACTTTACACTCTCACGAACAAGCACAAGTGTGTTGCACATAATCCACCTTTAGCACGTAATGGCTGAGTCAAATTATTTTTGTCCTAGGGTGATTTGGGACAAAAGTAAAGAATTAATGTTAACATTTTTTAAATTAGTAAAAACATTTTACATAGCCTACATTCTAAAATCAGGTTTCTTAAAGAAACATAATTTTCTGTTCTAAAATCATTTAAGTAATACATTTTGCAACAGAAGAATTTTTTAGAGGAAACACTTCATATATAAAGCATAAATAATTCTTGCTCTAACAAGACATTTCCTATTATAGCCACTGAATAACGCATCTGCTACAAGGATATTATTTTTTCAACACTCCATGTTCACAGCTCTGATTAGGCAGGTAAAAGATGCACATCTCCTTCAAATGATGAGTTAGACCCAGGGTGGGGAAAAGGTGTATTTTATTCTGATCAATTTTATTATTATGAAAGCTCTGAATAATCTTTGTTTTTAAAAAATACTTTTAAAAACTGAAATGCTTTGTCTCAGCTCTCTGTGTTATGGCTATTGTTGCTTTCAGGGGAAAAAAAGGTACCTTAAGACCATTTATCTCCAGTACTAATGTTGTTACTGATCCACAAAACATTTTATATTGTCTCTGGAAAAAAATTTTAATAAGATCCTTTCCACACTTCTTCTTCCATCCAGGCTTTGCTCTCATCTGATGTTCAAAATAAGTGCACAAATGTTACAATATCTTCACAGAGTAAGATGGGAAGATAATTATCAGCCCAGGTGTCTTGGCTTACACCTTCGCTGTGTTCATTTATGTCACTGTTCAGATGTACTCTTTCTTAAAAACTGTATCTACAAAGGAAAGTTTTAGAATAAGGTTTTTAAATAACAATTTAAAATATATATTAGTACAGAGCATACTGCAATGTTTGAATTAACCTTTGCCTATTTATTTCCAGGGCTACGGCAACACACAGGGGCCAGGTTATTTTCAAAGATGCGCTAGCCCAACAATTGTGTGAACAAGGAGGTAAGAGTCATATTTGACCTGGCTACATTGTTGTGTCCAATTTATTCATGGTTATGTCCTATGTTCTATGTACTAAGTAAGCATTTTACTTTTACTTGATCATGATGCCTTTAAAATTGCATTATTAGGGCCGGGGATTTAGCTCAGTGGCACTGCCACCTGCCTCGCAAGAGCAAGGTCCTGAATTCGATCCCCAGTACCAAATAAATTGCATTATTGACCACTCTATATCCTTAAAAACTATTCATTTAGTAATTATTGATGAAGGTCTAATGCTGAAAATACTAAGTGTAAGCAAAACTAACCAGAAAAAATCTCATGGTTTTTCTCTAATGCATTACCTTAAGTTATCCTAAAAATACAAATCTATAATTCTGTATATTTACAATTCTACAAAAATATATTCTGCTTAATTTACCACTTAAATTTCTTGCCAACTTTGTTGAAAATGTTTCTGATAATTACACCAGGGACAGGGCTTGCTTCAACTGCCTGACCTGTTAATTTAAGACACATAGATAGGTAATGTGTTCATCTTAGATTAAATTTTACGTAGTATCAGATATATGTGACAGGGGCTCAGGAAACGTTAATTTCTGCCCTGAGACTGCCACATGCACACCGACTCTCCTCCACACCAAACTCACATGCACACATGCTCGCACATCACACTGGAAAGGTGAAAAACAGGATCCCTGCCTCCGTGCAAAGTAGCTCCTCCTATCCCTGCAGTGTCCACCTTGCTCACTTGCATCTCTAATGTAGCATTTACCACTTCTGCAGCATTTTCCTCTGAAAAGTGGTAGATGCTGCCCTCTGCATTGTAGACAGACACCATAGTGACCCTAGAAGCTGTCAGGGTGCCTGGCAGGTTGCAGCTACTCGGAAGCTATTGATAAACACGGATATGAGTTGGTCTCAGCCACCCACACATTCCTCAGTTAAGCATCTTGATAATGCAGGCATTGGAAGCTGATCTTTGTAAATGTTACACTATTTTCACTGGTCACCAGAGACATGTCATCAATTTTTTAGAATTATATTTTGGGGACTTTGTTAACTTAAGAATTACATATTATTGAATCTAATGGAAAATTTTTCTAGTTGTCTTTCTGTTAAAAGTATCTGATGGTCTTAAGAGAAAACTTATATGGTTTTTGAAAAACCTAAAATATTACCATTTATTATTAGTTTTATATGTATATAGTCAGTATGATTTTACCTAAGTAATGTGAATTTGTTGATTATTACTGGCAGCTTTCTGATTGTTTACTTATATAATTCTTGAATCACTCTAAATACTTTCAGACATATTACAATATTCTTTGGTTAAACAAATTTTTATTCTGTGATTTTTATGAATGCAAATATTAAAACATATGCTTTCATAAGTAAGTTCATGAGTTTTAACAAAATATAAATCTTTTTCTAGACTGTGAAAATACTCACATTACTGAAAATATAGAATACCATGTAGCAATAAATGTCAATATCCAGAGAAACCCTTAATGTCAGAAAAAGCTATGTCTAATTTTGTTAACATTTATCATTGCCTAAAAACGAATTTCTTTTACACCTTGAATTTTTAAGTCTTTTTTATTGCAAATGAGTTGCTGAGGTTGGATCATTTAAAATGAAAGGGCCAAGAAAAATCAGTTGGGGAAAAAATGTCAACCAGTGAAAAGAGAATTGCCTTGTATAGTAAGTAGTACTGCATGACCATGATTTACATGATGGTAGATGTGGATGTTATTAAAAATGCTGAACAGCCCAGGACCAGAAGGAAAGAATTGAGCTCTTCAATGGCACCTAATCCTTTGAAATGATATCAATTTGACCAAGATAAGGTAAAAAAGAATACTAACAAGAACGATGGCTTCCTGCTGTCAGGAAATAATAAGGAAAGTAATTGGTACCATAAACTATGTATTTATTTTGGCCCTATCTACTTTTAATTAAAACATTAATTATCTCTTCAAATAACACAATTTAACATGTCATGATTTTCTATGCATTCATTTAAGAATATCTAATATGTTTATTAGGGGAAAAATGGCAATCACTATATACCGCAGCACAGTGCCTTTCAATTATAACAGTCAGTAGATTTGTTGATTTTAATTAATAAACAATTCAAACAAAGCAAATGTTTTGTAGAGCTTGGAGACACATATTATTCTAAGATTGTGTCGCTGGCTAAACATATTGGAAAAAGTAAAAGTATTAGAAAACATACTCGTGATGCCTTAGTCTGCCGTCCTGATCCCTTTCCTGGAAGACCTCATCGAATGACTTTATTCTGCACACACATATCCAGCATCTTCAAGACTTCTGCCATCATTCTGGAGGAGCTCTCAGGCCAGCATGTAAATGGCAGATGCATGGATCACAGAGGAAGCTAACTCTGCCTGCAACCTTGGGAAAGCACCCTAGGGAGGTAGCCCTGGTCTTTGGGCTTTAAGAGCAAAGGTGAGGAGATTGCATGGTCTCCTTCTTCCTTCCCTGCTGACCCAGCTTTGATCAGCCCACAGCACTGTTCAGGGAATTGCTTAACAGCCTCCTTCCTAGTGGCTCTGTCCTCACTTTCTCGGTGCTGATACCGAGTTGCAATAATAGCTTTCTAAAGTGAAAATACGATTCTAGCATATCGCTGCTTAAAATCCTGCAGTGGGTCAATTAGAAGCAATAGCTTATCTTCAGAGTAAAAATTCCTACCGCTTGCCATGCAAACAAAGAAAATACAGCCTGGCTTCATTTTGCACCCCTACCTCATTTCTGGACATCTTCTCATTTCTACCTGAAAACTTCCCAAATGATCCTCATTCTGTCATCCCAGTGTTATTTGCACCCTCTCCTCTCTGAGTTTTCTTTTTTTGTCTTTTGGTTCTGGCTCACTGAGGCTTTCAGACCCTGCTTAGATATTATCTCCGCCTGGCAGCCAAGAGGGAGGGGATGCTTGGCACACTGTGACTTGGACAGTGTCAAAGCTGTGTCTGTGTTCAGACGTGATTAAGAGGTGGATGTGTCTCTATCGTGACCCATCATGGCCATAGAGTGGCCTTGTCTGAAGGAGGTGTCTTGTGAGCTTGTTTATGCCCCTGTGTGGCGGGGGCTGCTTTTCTCTTTCTGAGGACAGAAAGCCAGTGAGCACTGACCTCTGAGTTCCAGACTTTCCAAGGGCTTTGGAATCTGACTCTTCCTGCGTGACCTCCTCTCCCAGACACTGGAACAGAGAACGGGTCAGTGAGTTATAAAGTAAAGGGAGCTGGCAGGAGCCAGCATTTAAGGAAGGTCAGTGGGTGTGAAATAAAGAGCTTAGGATGATCAATGTGGTGAGAATGTGAACGTTTCCATTTTTTTCTTAAGCTTATCTGCTTTTATCCAGTAAACCTACATTGTTTGGGTTATAAGAAAATAACATAAATTTCACCCAAAAGCTATGCATCTGGGGTTCTATTTTTGAAGGGGAAGGAGCAGTCCCACTGAGGCAGGTGGAGTGAATCTTTCCTCTAGCACTTGCCACCTCCATACTTTATTCCAGGGAGAAGGGACAGACAGTAAACATGAGAGGCGGCAAGTGCTATAGGCACCAAGGGAAATTCTCCCTGCAGCCCTCGTGCCTGCCCACGTGACCCTTGCCTGACTCTTCCTGTGGTCTCTCCCTTGGTGTCAGAGTTTTTTGTTTAAATATTCATTGCCCTCAAATGGGAGGTTTTTGAAGGCAGGAATCATTATTGTGACTTAATTTTTTGTCTGCCTTCACACATAATAATGGTTGGCATAAAGCATTCACTCAATAAATGCCAAAAATTGACCTAAATGTTTGATAGTTGAAAACTCACTGAAAAATCTTTCTTCACAAACTTCTGCCATGGAAAATGTGACACAGCATAGCTGATACCAAAGCATTGCTCCTGACCCTGGTCTCAGGTTGTAAAAGTACACATTGTCACATTTAAAATCTGAAAACTATTCACGGATTTCACTTAAAGTCTAGTGAACAGTCTTCCTGCTCTTGGAACATAAACCAGATTCAGGAGTTTTTATACATCCACCTTGAATTCTGAGGTTCTAAGTAATTGTAAACACGCTCTAGCTGATTTTTACTGACATGGACCCAAAGTTTTCACACCTGTAGTCTGGGGCCGGGGCCATGCGTTTGTAAGTGTGTAAGTGATACGCTGTATTTTCCTGATTATCTTGAAAGTTGAAGATGCTTACGTTTACTCATTATCTATAGAAAAGAAAGGAAGTCATTCAACATTTCATGTTCACCAAGGCTTATTGAAAGCCTACGACTGGCCGGGTGCTGTTCCAGGGTAGGTCTTAGACACATGAGTGAACAGCTGCATTCCTGGGAGAGGAGACAGACAGGAAATATAATAGATGAGTACATGTGGTACCATGTTAGAGGTGGCAAGTGCTATAGGAAAAAAGTCCTGAAAATAGGATAGGGTAAGAGCACATAGTTTTGGTGGGGAGAGGGGTAGATTGCAATTGTAAACAAGGTGGCAGTAGGTCAGGAAAGGGGAATAAAGGAAATTTCAAAATAGACTGAAAACTTAAAAGGAACTAGGGCAGATCAATCTTGTACAAGAATTATTACTGAATGATCTGGGAAGAGCTGCAAACTTAAAATACATCCCTCCGCATCATGGAAAATATGCACCATTGAAATTTGTAATATGAATATGGTATGAATACATTGAGGGTGAGCCATAATATTTGGATTTATAGTATGATCATGGGCCTCTAGGTTCCTCAGTAAGCAAAGAACCAGGAAAATTAACAACAACAACAAAATACTACTCATAAATGTCAAGGCTAGAATCCGTGTCTCTGGACTCACAGCCCAGTGTTGATTCCATTATATCAGGTAGATGCTTGGAGCGGAGGGAAGGAGGCCCTGGGGATTCAACCCAGGACTTTTGAACTGAGCCATATCCTCAGAACTGTTTGGATTTGTTTGTTATTTTGAGACAGAGTCTCGCTAAGTCCCTAAATTACTCAGGCTGGGCACAAAGCCTCAATCCTGTCTCAGCCTCCCAGAGCATTGGTAATGCTTATAGAACAATTGGTTCTCTGGTCACTCCCCTCCACTCACTTGAACCTTACTGACACCCCAGGTCCTGCCCCTACCCTTGCCCTGGCCTTAACGCACATGGCCGAGATTAGGGGACAAAGACTCCAGCCTGCCCTGGAAACTTCGAAAAACTCCAAACCAAGACCCATGCGTGCCAGACCTCCCTGCATGACCTACAGTAACCTTTCTTCCCCTGGAGCTCATTGACAGTTCGATTATGGGCCGAATCTCATACATACAGTGATAAGGAGTGAATGGTGGGAAAGGACATTCACAATAGCCACAGCTGACGTGACTCCGCACCCTGTCAGTCATGTGTCAGTCATGCTCGGGAAGACCCTGATTTGAGGCTCTCTAAAGCAGGTACAGCACTTGAACCCCTATACCTAGGCCCTGGAGCTCCTGCCATTGTCTTTAGCCCTGCACCAGCCACTCACTCCAAGGGTGCTATCCCCTTTAGTAACCTTTACTGCTGTTGTGCAGTGTCCAGTTCTTTGATCACCACACACCAGAACCTAGGCCCCTGTTTCAGGACCCCATTACCCACAGTAACTTTGGCGTCACAGGTGTGCGCCATCACACCTGGCTCGATTATGCCAAGTAGATTCTTAAATTTAAAAATTAAACATTGAAAATCTTTGGAAACCACTGTCACCAGACAGGGTCAGAGGTTCCCAAGGCAGAGATAAAGAACCTAAATCCACCTCCTCACCTATAGAAAAAGCAGCAGGTTCACTAGCTCTTGTCAAGGAGAAAGAATTTTCAGAACTAGTCAGAAAGATGCATAAAGGGATTAGACAAAATTTTAAAAGTACACACTCAAAGAAATAGAGTGGGGGCCCCCCCAAAATGAGGTACATCATAGTCTGGTGCTATATGTGGGGGGTTGGGGGTAGAAATCTGAACAACTTGCGAATCCTTGGGCAGAGGAGCTGAAAGGCAGTGTTCCTCTTCTGCAGAGGAAGAAGGTGATGGTCCAGGCGTAGGTGGGAGCCAGTACCAGGACTGGGGTCCATCCATAAGTGAGAAGAGATGGCCAGAGTCCATCTGCAGGCTTATTGTGTCTTCAAGGACCTTAGGAATTTTTTTGGACTTTGTTTTGTTCTGTACCTGCAGTATTTTTATTAAAAGTACAATTTTAAAATTATGATTCTCCTTTTGACACTCTTTCTTCTGTGCTATCTCACCACAGACTTACTGAGCAAGATCATCCCTACTGTCCAAATTCCCTGAAACCCCAGGAAAGAATACAGAGGATTTGGAGCCCTTGTAATCCACACATTTAAGGCCAAAGCATCCAGCGTGAAGCTGATACAAGCACATCAGCTGCTGCTGGGCCAGTAATGTGCACAAATCACAGTCGAGGACAGAGTGGAGAGAATAATGGTGGTGTGTGTGTGTGTGTGTGTGTGTGTGTGTGTGTGTGTGTATTCGTCAGCCTGTGAGCTCCTTGGCAAACCCTCTTCAAACACACACATTGATTATTTAGCAAGGCCAGCTGGTGGGCTTAGCAGTCATGCCCTGTAGTGCCCCCAAAAGGTGCGTGCCATTTATAAAGCATGCTGTAATTCTCTGTTGTTGAGTTGATGAAAGTGGCTATAACCAAAGGCAAATGTTTTATGTCAGGAGGAAAGGGGTCAGGCTTACAGCTGGGGCAGAAAACCTTGGCTGCTCTCTGCCAGGCTCAGCAGTTTTGCTGCTGTTCGTCACCCACAGCATAGTGAGAGGTAGGAAATGTGGATGTATTCTCTATGGGCCATTGGGTCATGGTGCTATTCTGTATACTCCATTCAGGCCCTAAACTCCTGGGAATGGATAAATGATTCAAATTAAGGATTGATGAAAGTTTACTTAAACTGTGAGGTAGAAGGAAGAAAAAAGTTTCATAAGCAAATCCATAAAGCAAATGAGGTCTTTAACCTACTTAGATGGTTTTCAGAGCTTTGAGAGTACCTTTTAGGGCTGGGGTACAGCTCAGTGGTGGAACACTTTCCTAGGGTATACAAAGGCCTGGGTTCTACCCTAGAACCACAAGTAAATACATAATTTTAAATAGGCATTTTATACCCAAATATCACACAAACTGTTAGGTCAAACATACCAAAATCCCATGACTAAGCCTTTACTTAATAGCTTGTATTACTAAATGTCTTTCTAGTAACCTGAAATGCAGTCTTTATTAAATCGGACTTGTTTCTCTCCAATAGAGTTTTACCATTATCTACTTTAATTGTTAAAGGGGAAAAATAATGTGCCTTGGCTAGAATTTACCCAGTGTTAAACATTTGCTAGTCAAAGACATTTGTTTTGTAGCTTGGATTTCAGTTTAGCAGTTACAGCTCCTGTTCATGACATTTTCATTTATACCCAAGAGGAGCTAAATTAAGAGGCTTGGGAAAACCAACCAGGACACCCCAGCCCCAATTTTACATCGAGGTCTTACAAAGTATCCAACAAGGGAAGGAACTAAAGCCCTCTTGGGGCCATGGCAGGCAAAAAGTGTCCCTGCATGATTCAGAAGACAGGCGAGATTAAGGGGCATGACAAAGAGCTGATTCACGTGGCCACAGTAAAATTTCTTGCTGCTGGCTTTGGGTGGATCTGTCTACCTTTTTAATTTCCTGAAGAAGAGTGTTTTGGGCTGGTGCTGTTTATTCTGAGGTGATTGAACATAGATTTAAGCAGCCTTCTCTTCCATTCTGAGGGTTATATACATTGCCCTACTTGACAGCTTTATCTTAGTCCAAAGTCAAAACACCAAGATTTATGTGTGAGAAGAATTTGACATTGAGTTCTTTAGAATGCCCACAGAAGTATGCTTTCCACTCATGCTGCTTTATAATCTGCTTGATTCCCTCATATTTTGAAGGGCAGAACCTAGATTTCTATCTATATAATTACTTTGAGAGGGTAAGGCTGCTACTAACACACGTAAATCATGGTTCTGTTTTGATTTCTGATAGATTATTTCATGCAACCTATTAATCCAAGCTTATTTTTACTGTACATGTGAAGATCCAATTGTTTCATGTAATATGATGCAGATTTTCATAAGCAGGTTTTAAGACTTGAAATTTATGACTATTAATAGCACATGGGACATCGCACCAGCCCATAGGAGCTATGTGACAATAAAAGGCAGGTTTGCGTCCTGTTCTTAAAGAGCTTTTAATACTGACATAGTAGTCCAAACTGAGAAGAGAAGGACCAGAACACATTTACAGAAAAACATAGCCTCGGGGGAGGGGGGACGTCCTGTCTCTGAGGCCTTGGTCCAACAGTTTTGCGCTCTCTTCTTCTTTGTAGCTTCAGCATTTTACTCCTCAGAGATTCCCCCTCTCCCCAGTGCTGCACTTTGCTGACACCATCACTCCTGGGATCAAGGATGCAAGAATATCATCACGGACTGCACCAAGCCCTCTGGCCACGTTTCTCTCACACACTCGGGCACATTGAAAGAGCCCTGCACATTCCTAAGCTTCCCTACCTTCCTAATCCTGCCATCTGGCCTCCACAGCCAACACACAATGGAAACAACATCCTCAAGGTCACCAGGATGACAACCAATGCAGAGAACTCATACTCACCCTGCCTGACTTCCCTGCTCTTTCGCAGTGTCCTACGGGTTCCTCTTCTCCATGGGTCGTGCACTCTGGGGCTGGCAGTGTCTGCCCTTGAGCCTCTTCTACTACTCTGTGTTGTCACTGGTGATCTCACACCTATGGTTCTCATCGCCCTGCCTCTGTCCATGTGCTAGTGCTCGGTCCTGGTCCTGACTCCAAGTCAAAGCCCCGTGGCTGAGAGCATGCAGCTCTCTCTCTCTGGACTTGAATTTCTGCTCTGGCACTTTTCTGGCTGTGTAGTCTTTCTAGGATGAAATTTCTAACATAGGGAAAATTATAATACTGATCTTTTTGGACATTTCATATCATTCCCAAGAGTCAGGCATAATATTCTATGCCCAGAAGGAACATAGTAAAGTTTTTAAGGATTAAATGCCATAATGAAATGCATAACTTAGTGACTAGCACATAAATACTCTAAATGTTAGGTATCATCATCATTACTGAGCACTTACATTTAGATGCTATTCTGATACTTTGAACTCAATCTATTCTAAACTGAACATCACTCCCCAAAATCTGCAAGGCTTTATTGCAGCTTTGGTTAGTGACTTCATACTCGACCCAGATACTGAAACAGAAACCTTGGTAAAATTTTTGGCGTATCCTTTTCAGCCTTCCTTGCCTATACTCAATGTGTCTAAGGCCAATTAATCTTTTTAGTATCTTTTATCATGCCTACTGCTTTCCTCATCTTCTCCCCGCTCCGCCTCCCCCTCACGTTCCTCCTCCTCCTCCTCCTTCTTCTCCAGGGCTTTCACACATCCATCTCTTCTATTCGCAAATCCCATTTTGTTACTTCCAGCATGAGATCCTTTCACTGCCTCCAGTAGCTTCCAGGTTCCTCTGGCTTTCCAGACCTTCTCTGGATTGTCCTGCCTCTCCCTAACCTCCTCCTCGTCTTGCTCTTTCCTACTTCTCAGTGTTATTTAAAAGCCCTGGGTGCTGAGGCTTTAGGTCAGTTCACAGCTGTACTTCCTGCCAACTTCCCCATCTCTGAACTACATTTCTTGACAACCTCAAAGGTCTATTCTTTTAAAAAAATTAATAATTCAATAATAATTCAAATGGTATATTGTTTTGTATTCTAGTTTTTCACTTACATTTGTGTTCATATTTGTAGATAATTTTTAAATGTATGGATGTGACCTCAGAAAAGGGTGGGGGAATGGACATAGTAAGACAATGAGTCATAACTTTTAGCCATTAAAGTCCCATCATTGACAACTCATAGAAAAATAAATCTTATTTAAAAAAAAGTTCTCTGTCCCCCAGTCATAAGTTATAAAAGTATATTATAGTTTTTATCCTATTCCATTTATTCCAGAGTATAAAAGATAATGAGTTGTTATGATATACAAATCAAACCGAGGTGGAAAATGAGAGAAGATAGGAAGAGAAAATTGCTAATATCACTGAGCCTGTGTATAATTTAGCTGTCTTTAAATATTAAGCAATCTTTTATATTGATCATAAGTATATTCTTGGATACAGGAAGAACTGTTTTCACTCTAAATTTATAACATTTTTGGAAGCTTAATTATCATACTTGAAGGTCAAGCAGTGTTTTATTGCAATAAAATACAAAAAGTAATAAAGAAATTATTCCTGGGGAGATGAAAGTCTAGGTTCATAGCCCATTAAATACTAACATCACAGACCATGTCTAATTTGTCATATTTAGCTTTGGAAGTTTAATACATTTGAATTTCAGATTAGGTGAAGAGCTACCTGAGGCAAAACTACCTAGGGCCTTTGAATTCCAAAATGATTCAGGACACAGAATTCCTGAAACCTAGTACCTGTATTTGTAAGACTTGCTTGTCGTCACATATATACTGCTTCCCTGACTCAAGAGCTTTTGTTAAAAGTGATCAATAAATTAACCCAAGGCTCATTAACTACTCTCCTAATTTGATTTTAGGGACCTTTTCATTTTTCTGCCCACATATTTAAATCTCCACCACTTGCACTGAGCAATTTGTTCAACAAGGTGGCTGAAATGATCACTACTAATGCATTTTGGAGTCACATGATTACAGTGGACCTTTGACTTACAAACTTGATCGGTTCCCAAGGGCTGGTTGTAACTCAAGTTAGTTGTAAGTCAATACAGCTGAGATCTGGATGTTTACCTGGGTACACGTATAGACAACAAGAGGCAGATGAATCTTCCATTAACCTGATTAACCCAAGGTATTCGTATGTCAGGCTGATCGTAACTTGAGGGTCCACTGTGCTTAAAAGTCTCTTTCTAAAATACATCAGTTGAGAGGATAACACTTGTCAAGAGAATAACCTTTGAGGAAATTAAATAATAATCTCATTTTTTCTAATGTGCCCATTCTGAGCTGCTGTGACTTCATGAGATTTTGATGGGATCGACTTTTGAAAAAGCATAAACAGATTTCACTTTTCTCTATACCTAATGTTGTCTCTGAGTGACTGGATTTCTTTCATGACTCCCTAACCTTTTTGTTTGACAGTGATTCCCTAACTAATACTCAGTACAGACTTCTTTCCTAGGTCAAGTTTAGCACTGTCCGAAGAAGTATACTGTAAGCCTCGTGTAATTTTAAATACGACAGTAGCCACATATTAACAATAAAATAAATAAATGAAATTAACTTGCTTGATAGTTAATATAGAATTATAAAATATTAAACATTTCAATATAATATAGTCAATATAAAATTATTGACATATTTTACATTGTTTTTACTAAGACTACAAAATCTAGGGTGTATTTTAAACTGAAGAGTGCATCTTAACTATTGGAATGTAAATATGTTGTATTTCATAAAATTTATAGTTGAAAATAGCTTAACATACTACTCGTTCCTTACCTACTTGAAGATCTTCGAATACCGAAACTAATTTTCCTTTAACATCCTCATCCAATTTGACAAAATTTGTTCATTTTTTAGAAGAGCCTCATGTAACTTTGATGGCAAGTTTCAAAACTATATCAGTTTCAAAACTATATCTGTCCAAGTGAATTCATTTATTCTCGTACCAGTCTAGTACTATTAATATGTAATTCACAAGAATGTTGCATAAATTGAGAAGCAACTCCAGAATTATTAATATAAACAAGAAATTCTTCAATTTTTGTAGCTTTCTGCAGACAATTTAGATAATGCTAAGATCTATATTTGAAATCTTCTAAACATTGATTCATGTTAGGAAAATGTATAATATTGTGAATTTGAATTTTAGAAATTTCAATTTCAACACAGCTAGTTTGCAAATAAACTCTTGCTGCTCTGAGTTTCCAATTCATCTTG
Source organism: Heterocephalus glaber (assembly GCF_053883595.1). Lineage (NCBI taxonomy): Eukaryota > Metazoa > Chordata > Mammalia > Rodentia > Bathyergidae > Heterocephalus > Heterocephalus glaber. The sequence goes on from NW_028258156.1 coordinate 25,097,565, forward strand.
TTCATATGCAGTGTGATATTGGTGAGAAAATATACATCATTGTGCTGTGTTTTTGTCTTTGATTGTTGGATAATTGGCAACCATTCCTTCTGTTTCAAGAAAATCTTCAACCAGAATTAACAATTCAGTGAATTTTTGCAAAACTCTCCTACAACATCAGTAAGCATTGGCACAATACACAAGATCTTTAAATATATTCCCCTCTATTTTATTTCAGAAGTTCTATAAACTGGTGATTTTTTTCAGAACATTTGCATATATATATATGCTAAAAAGCTTGAACAGCCGTTATATCCCTGATACTTTCTATAGAATCTGCCTCAAACAGCTGAACACTGGCATTTCTAATATGTATGTTAACATGAAACAATAAGACACACATTAGTGTCTTGTTTTGTAATTCTAAGTAAGTCTGGATTTTTAATCTAACATAACTGAATTATTTCCTGTCATAATTGAAACTAAATTTTTTCATATCTAGCTGAAATTGTTATAAAATATTTTAAAATATCATGTCATGAATTGTATCCTCAGGTAGTAAATTAATGTTTCTTCATAGATTTGGAAATCCTTTGAGAAAAAAATCAGCAGAGTTTTAATTGGGAAGTGACTTGTACCTCCATGCTCTTCCTTTCTTCAAATGCATGTTCGAACCTGCCCTCCTCTGCTTCTAGGGTCCAGGGTTCGTTGTGCTTTCATTGTGAAGTCTGGAGTCCGTGGCATTCAATCCCACTATCTTGTTCTCCCAATAGTTCCAATTTTATGTGCTCTACCCTCTACTCTCAAACCTTCATCTAGTCATGTTGGACTTGTGGTTCTCCCACAGGCCGTCCTCTCTTGTTCTCTCTACCTTCCTACCTTGGAAGGAAGCGCTTCTTCCCTCCTTTGCCTCTATCTGTCTTCCTCCTTCCAGTCTTCCAAAACTCAGCAGAGAAACCATCTTTTCTGGAAGCTTCTCTTGACTCTCTTCTTCCCCTAATCAGCCTGGTTTAACATCCTCCCCTTCCCATTCCCCTCCTCCAGGCCCTCTGGACACTGTCTTAACACTGCCCTCTACTGCAGTCATCCCCACCCAACATGGAGCTCTGTGAGAGCTGGTATGGTGCTTTCTGTTTCCATTTCCACAATGTTCAGCACAGTTCCTGGTGCGTGTGGGAACTCGGAAAGGGTGTGGTGTATCCCTTAACTATGAGGTCATGTTTCTATCGTGTGCTGGAAGGATACCCAACTAAGCCTATTCAATAAGTGACCCCTGTAAAGGGCCCTCCTCTTCATTCTACGGGAAGCCATTACGTTTAAATGCAATAACCAAATAGTTAGCCATCTTATTTTAGGATGTTTGTCAACATTTTGTTCTTCCTCCTAGACGGTCTCTAAAATTTTGATTACTTTAATGTGACCTAAATTGGGCAGCTGCATTTGTGATTGTTTATCACTGAATTTTGCTTTTGTTGCTAACCAAATGTCTCTCTTTTCCTCTCTTGGTCCAGCTCCAACAGAGGCCAGTGCGCACTCACATCTAGGTAAGTTCAAGGCTCCTCCCTTAGGACCTGCCCTGCATGTTTTGCTCTTCTGGAGATGTGGGCAGGTGTTAGAGGTGTGAAAATGCTCAGCCATCTCGGGCTCGCTGACCAGTTGCTGAAATGAGACTCGGGTCCAGACTGGGCCTGGACACAGAGCTGGGTAAATTCATGTGTTCTTCTGGCAACTGGTCCTTCATGCAGGGACTTTCACACCTGCCGGAGCCCTGCCCAGGATCCTGCTCAGTGTCACATTTAGGCTGAGTGTGTGAAGGATGAGTTTTCCCCAATGGTCCGACCATCACAGATACCACAGTGCGGGGCAGTGGGTTTGGGCCCATGCATGTGGAAGAACAGAGGTGCCTTCAGATTTGAGACTTCTGTTCAAATTAGTACACTGAAAGAGAGAGACGATTTTCTTCAAACTTGGAAAGGAGACTGTCTGCTTTTTCACATGGTAGCATGATTTTTTTTCAGTGTCTCCTACTTAGCGCCTCAAGTTCTGAAGGTAAAGTTGTGTAGTGGTTAAGTGTACAGCTTCTGGAACCAAACTGCCCAGGTTTTTCTCAGCTTTGCCATCTGCTAGCCCTGTGATAGTGGTGTGCCTTGGTTTCCCCATCTGTAAAATGGGATGATAATAATAGTGCCTACTTCACGGGGTTGATAGGAGGATTAAATGAAGTTGTAAAGTGTGTGATGAATAATATGGCAGTGTTTGGAATAAATAAATAAATAAATAAATAAATACAGGAACAAATAGCCATTGAGGCTAACCCACTGCCTTTGTACAAAAACCTCTAGAAAACAAGTGACCTTGAAGAGTTAAATTTCTTGTGTCAGTAAGAACTTATTTGAAAAACAATTTCCTATGCTATACAATTTAGTAGGAGTGAAAAGAAGCCATCCTCACTGTTCTCGCCTTTCAGATGGGTCTCACTGAGGGACTTCCAGATAGGTCAGTTGTCTCTTGGGATTTTCCTTTCAACCTATAAACCCAATTAATTTATTTTTCTCTTTGGAAAACCTGCCTTGAGAAGCTGGGCTTTTATGTTGTCTGCAGCTCCAGGCTGCTCTGAGTTGGCAGATTCAGTGCTGGCTTAGAAGGATGCCTCCTGGCCGCTGGGCCGGCTGGTGACCCTCAGTGGCCCAGCTGAGCCTGGCCCGGCTGGGAATCTGAGAGCCAGCGCTGTCCCCTGTAGGCATTTCAGACACTGCTTCTCATCGCTGGGAGGAATCATTAACTCTCTCCCCAGCACAGAGTGCACCCCGCTCTCCCCATCGTCCAGCCTCCTTCCCCTCTTCTCCTGCCCCAGGCTCTCAGTACTTGGATTCATTGGTGTCCAGGACTTCATTATGTGCTCGCCTGCTGGCAGACCTGGAAAAAGGGGGCTAGGTGGGGCTTTCACCAAAGAGAATTGGAAAGTATGCTTCCTGATTTGAGAAGAGATTTTAATTACCCAGTTAGCTCAGAGAATTATATTTGAGAGAGCTTTTCAAAACCATAAAATACCACTTTTGAAAATAAATTAAAAATTAGGGTTTTTTGCTAATCAAGTGATATGATTTTAGTTTTTCCAAAAGACATCTGTTAACTTGTTCAAAAAAATTGTGAAGACCCAGTGAGTTTATGTTATACTTGAAATAAACTTTAGCAAGTCGTCTGAATCAGATGACAGTGTTTTTAAAGCACTAATTAATTTTTTATAACTTGAACACACTTACACTGTGGCTGCCATAAAATTTTTCTTCTTTGCCCATCTGTTTTCAGTGGAAATATATACGCTACACTTTCTGAAAAAGTCTTTGGTCTTGACATGCCCAAAGCTCTTCTAAAGCTTGAAAATGGGTATTTAACACAATTCAAGGACAGTGGTAATGTATTTAAAACCATGGATGGTTCCATGGCATTCCTCCTGGTTTTTAAAATGACTTTACTTAGGAATTTTACTTACTCATATAGATAAATTCTCCCATGCAGTCAAAGCACAGTAAATTAAAATATGAATGAATATAAGGAATTGGAAAGCAAGCCAGAGGGGGACTGGGGATTTAGCTCAGTGGCACTAAGCCTGCCTAGCACATGGGAAAGAGAAGGGAAGGAAGGAAGGAGGGAGGGAGGGAGGGAGGAGGGAAGGAAGGAAGGAAGGGGAAAAGGAAAGAAAGCCAGAACAAGAGGGGTAGTAGGAAATACCAGAGGCTTTAGCTACAGGTGAACAGCCAGAATACTCCATCCCCTTCATGCTTTGAAGTGAGATAGAGACTGAATCTGCCTCCGTGTCTTGGAAGATGTGGGTGGATGTGTGTCAGAATATGAGTGACAAGTGCCATGTGGACCCTTGTCGTGGTTGCTGCTGACCTTGCCCTCCCTCCCCTCCTGCCTGCTGCAGTTTGGGAGGCTTTTCTTTGGGGCCTCTGGGCTCCAGGCTTCCAGGTGTCTAAATAACTTAGCCTTCACCCCAACCCATAGTAGGAACAGAGCAAATACAATCAACTACTCATTTAAAATTCAGTATTAGTTTAAAATACTACTATGCTTCAGAAGTATGGGATGTTAACAATTTTGTTTAGCCGAATTTATGGTTGTAATGTAATTCTTTTCTAAATATTTTCCTTTTTTAGCTGAAATACATACTGACAGCATTATCCTACGAGATGACTTTGACTCCTACCACCAACTGGAATTAAATCCAAATATATGGTAAGTTACAGGAATATACCTCATTTTGGTTTATTTAATGCAAAAAATAATGCTAACTGCACTCTTAAGAAGTAGTTACTTAAAATTAGATTTCTCAAGTATCAGAATTGTTCAACTGTGATATGGACTTAATGTAGGCAATACATAATGGTTATTTCTTTATTTCTTCAAGGACTGAATCTAGGTGCTCCTCTAAGCCATGTGTGTGGTTAGAAATTTTTTCCGTTTTACAAACATATTTATTTAGAAAAGATTATACTATAGTGCTTCTGATAATTACACTGATGCCAAATGAAAGAAGGAAAATTTTTTGCCTGAAATGACAAATGATTTGAATCATATTTCCAAATAACTCCTAAGTTATTGGATCACCTTGTTATTTATACTGCAGTCTTTTCTAGAAGGCTGTTAAGGGTTTTTTGAGGCTAAAGAAATAATGAATTCAAACTTGTTCATTAATAACTGTGCATACATAGATTACTGCCTGAATTTGTTGGCAATTTGTTATATTTTTTGCTGAGTTTGAAAGAGTAGGTCTGTCAATCCAGAGCCACTGTCAATCTGCCTAATTTGGAAAACTCTGAATTGCGATTCCTGTGATATTATATGCTGTTGTATGGGCAATGAAGAGGTCAGGAGACTCCAAACTTTCAAATTACAATGGGAATCTAAACAGTATTCGAGACTAAAGAGTGTAACCATTTCACCCATGAGTGTGGGTGATATCATGTGATATCATTCCTGTTTTTGTTCACTGTCACTGTTTTAATGAGCAGTGATTATATACAGAGAAAATTAATAAAAGGTTACAGTTCTCCCAACCTGCTGGTAGTTTAATAGAGAAGACACTAAAACATATCTTTAAAAGCTTGTAATTTAGGATAGATTAAATGTGCTAGAGGGTTACAGATAATGTACTGTAAAATTCCAAAAAAAGGAACAATAACTCTGGTGGGAGTTTCTTGGAAAAAGTAGTCACGGACTGAGAGTTGCAGATGACCTATAGATAGAATATTAGGCCTTCAGTACTGCACAACAAACTTTTATGTCTTCTCTAAAAAGAAATATAGGTCTAGATCATGTAAATATAGAACAAAATATTATTAGACTAGACAGAGTCTTAAAGTCTCATAATTCATATGCAGTTTAAGGAAACAATCTAAGACTATATCCTAAATATAAATTTATTAAAATAAATTGAATCCTTTGTTAAGGGGAAAAAATAAACTTTCCTAAGCACCACTTTACCTGGGAAAAATTCTCTACTTCTCTTCACACTTGGCTTTTTATATTCCATTAGATGTTATCAAATGATTTGTTTCTTCAAGCCAAGTTCTTTTCTGTCAAGCTAATTCATGGTCTTCAGTGAGTTTTCTTGACAAAGACAAAATGTGACTTTTATGTGATTCAAAATCTGTTGTTCTTAAAATCAATAAAATGTGATTGATTCTGCTTCACCCATTTTCATGGCTGATCTGATATGTGCTTTCTTGGCCAAAATTATAGATTTTGTGTCCCTTTAACTTAAACTATGGTTTCTATATGCTTTCTTGGTTAAAATTATAGATTTTGTGTCCCTTTAACTTAAACTATGGTTTCTATATGCTTTCTTGGTTAAAATTATAGATTTTGTGTCCCTTTAACTTAAACTATGGTTTTTCCTACTTCTGTAGAAAACCTCTTTTTAACCTTTAAAAGTCAGTTTCTTCTGTCTTCTATCAAATATGTTTCAGAGAGGAATTTTACTTTATCCCTTGATATTCATAATCTCTTTTGCTTAGTCTTTTAAAATTAAACAAAGAAAAGAAAAACAGAAACAGTGATACTCATTATTAGAGAGATGACTGTTGAACAAAGCCAGTGGAGACTGATACTAGGCTGGTCTGGTTTGACTCTTGAACCAACCACTTGCTAACTGAGTACCCCAAGAAAAGTGAAAAGTGAGAAGCTGCTTCTCTCACTCATCTCCGTTTCCTCGCAGTAACAAGGAGGCAGATGCAGTCCTCACTGAGCTCCGCGTGCTGTAGAGGCTCAGTGTGAATGAGGGCCCTCTCACCCGGCCTCTCTTCTCCCTCCTCTTCCCCTCCCTGTCTGTCCTCCCCTCCCTTCCTCTCTCCCCCTTCTCCTTCCTTTCCCCTTTCCTGCCTCTGCCTCCATCTCTGCCTCCCTCTCTTCCCACTCTGTCTCTTCCACCTGCGATGGATTTGCACAATAGACTGTTTGCCTCTTCCAAAGTCAGATATTGTTTTTTGAGAAAATAATCATTCTTACTAAAAATCTAGTTTATTTAAGCCCCCAAGTCTTCTTTCATTACGTTTTCATGAAAAACAAACACCAAATTTAAAATATCTCTATTATGTAATTAATGGGATGCACATAGGTGAAAATAGCAATAGAGCAGAATCACAGAGGAGGGAAAAAGAGGTTATCAGGTGCCTTGGAGCCCTTGAAAGAAACATAAACTCCCTAAAGTCAGAAACTAGCACCCAATAAAAGCAGATATCCCAGTTACATATTCCCAATAAAATAACAAAGACCCATTTTGCTTTGGAACCTTACAGTCAGTGTTCACTCTTTTGAAGTCTGTCTTCTTGGTACACATTTTGTCATGTGAGTTTTGCCTCTTGTAAGATTTGTCCAGAGAAGAATGAGAACCACTGGCAGCTCCGTGGTGATGTGGAAAAGAAAGTCCTTGCTCCCAGCTCTGTCTCTGTGCCCCTGCCATGCCCCATGGCTGGGAGCACAGTGCTGGGTGTGCCACTTTTGGCCAGAGTCCCATCATTGAATGCTTCACCAAAAAACTTGCCTCAAGAGAAAAATGTGCTACTTATATGAGCATGTTTCTCCCATGAGGTCCTAAAAGTTTCATATATGTTATTCAATTTGTATTTTATGGATAACCAAAAGGACAAGTCGAGAAACTAAAGCCAAGCTTAGCGGTACACACCTGCAATCCCAGCACTCTGGGAGGCTGGAGCAAGAGGATCACAAGTTCAAGCCCAACTTGAGCAACTTAGCTATAACCTGTCTCAAAATAAAAACTAAAAAACGGAGAAGGCCCAGAGTTCAGTCCCAATATGGCAAAAAAAGAAAGAAAGAAAGATGAGGAGGGAAAAAGAAGAGAGAGAGAGAAGTAGGGAAAGAAAAAAAGAAAGAAAGAAAGAAGGGAGGGAGGGAGGAGAGGAGAGAAAGAAAGGAAGAGAAGGGAAGGAAGGGGAGGGAGGAAGGATACATGTACAATGTTGACCAGGTAGATCAGTTTCAAAGTTAAATCGTTTTACTCGCTTCCATTAACTTCACCTAATGAAACTAACTTTTCATGTAATCCTTTAATATCCAAGTTTGTTGTCTCACATATAAATGGCGGTACATAAAAATGATATAAAATGATATTACTACTATTATAAAAGAAATAGCTGTAACTCTTTCAAGTATTCAATGGACTTTGGACTAAAACCAAGAATTTTTTTACATTAATGCAATCCTTTTTTTCTTTTTTTTTTTTTCGTCAATGCAATCTTGAATGTACTGTCTACCTACTCAGTTTAAATATTTGAGTTTATAAGGGCCAGGGATTTAGCTCAGTGGTTCTGCCGCCTGCCTCAAAAGCACAAGGTCGGGAGTGTGATCCCCGGTACCAAAAAAAAAAAAAATTGAGTTTATATAACAATAATTTGACTTGGTGAAAAATTCAATTAATACAAAACTATAAACAATAAAAATAAGTCTTTCCTCTGCCCCAGATCTACATTCTCTTTCTCCACAGGCAACAGTTGGGGCAACAGTTTCTGCAAGTCCTTCCAGAACTTTTTATGCTTGCACAAATATATTTATCAGTTCTGCACACAAACTTGGGTATCAGAGAAGCTAAACTTTCTTTGTTCTTCCATAAACCAATGTTTTTCATCCCTTTCTATCAGATTAGTGGAAACTTAATTTCATTCAACTCTGATTTACTGTCTCTGATTTTTCTGGTTTTTAAACTACGTTTTGAGGGGCTTATTCTGCAGCACCAGGTTGTAGGTAGGGAGGCACCTGCTGCCCCAGACACCCATTCCTCCTCCTTTGTCTCCTCCAGCCTCTGGTGACTAATCCACACAGAGAGCCACTGTCCCCACCCTATCCACTCCTTCTGGACAGTTGCTCTGTTTTGAGGCCTTCGTGAGGGCGTGGGAACTGCTCTGTGTTCCTGGACCTGGGCCGTGGCCATCTCTTCGATGCTGTAGTCCGGGGCAGCTGTGGTCCTTCTGCCTCCTGGGTCAGCAGAGAGTCTTTTTACTGTTTGCACTCCAGATTTCTCTGGGGCTTTACCAGGGAAGTAGTCCTTCCTCTCTCTGCTCTCTCAGCCTCTTCTGATTACCTTGTGTGGCTGAGAGGTGAGATGTAAAGTTACAGATGATGAGAAAACCAAATCAGTATCAGTCTAGTTATAGCTCAGGTTTGATGAGAGGGATTAACTTTGCTCTGGTCTGGAGCACTCACGGGTAAACATCTGGGCTCCAACACTATCCTGACCAATTCCAATGTGTTATTGAACCCAAGCAGGGGAGAAAGAGTTGGGATAGAGCAGCATCAATTTCTGAATGCTCCTGACAATCCCATCAACAAGTGTGTGCGGTACAGTCGCACTCCAATGTCCTCCAGAAACTGGGGAGACAAATCTCATAGAACTAAACTTGAAGAATGTTACAAACCCTAAGTACGCTTTACCTTATTAACATTTCATTTCAACAACTACTACTTGCACACTAACTACTCCTTCAGAATTCCTTTTAATGAATTACACTGTTTCAGTATAATCTCCACCTTTCTGGGGTGATGATTCCATTATGCATCTTGAGAGGATGTGGGTTACTTAGTCATGTGCATTTGTCAAAACTTGAGATCTGTGTATTTCACTGTGTATAATACAGTAAAATTTGCTTCAATTAAACATTTTAGCAGAAATAAGAAAAGCAAAGAGAAAAAAGTATGAAATGAGACTTGTGACTTGGAAGGGAGGGAAAGAGAGAGAGAGGGAGAGAAAGAAAAGGAGGGAGGGAGGGAAGGAGAGAGGGAACAAGAGGAATTAAAAAGTAAATGAATTTTTTAAACTGATTAAGTTTTGTTAAGAAGAGTATTTACCCTCCAGGCAATTCCAAATTCAAAGAGGAATCTTTGTTTTGCTTAAGTTATCCCTTTTAATGCTTGTTTTTGAAGATTACTGAAAGCATCCAGAGCACAACATCACTGATGTTCCAGTGGGAAACACAAGACTATTAAACAATACAATAATAGCGACTAGATGACAACAGATGTTTCCCCTCCAGCACAATGAAAGAACAATGCTAATAGCAAATATGCCCTGTTCTGCAGAGATCAGGGAAGAGCAGGACTTACTTCTCAGAAGAAGCATCTTAAATGAATAAATTGTGGTACCAATGGGGATATGAGACATCAAGAAGGAAGACTTAACATAGTCTCAGATCCTCCAATGCAAGCAGACCTCCATCAGGTGGTTATGGTACAGAAAATGCTACAACTTACAGCTAAAAAGCCACAGATTCTGTTGCATCTGGTATTCTCTTAAAAGTACTCATTTGTTGGAGTGATTAATACAAAATGGAACAAAGGGATTGGTGACTTGACTCATTAAAGTTCTTCTCTTTTGAGAAAAATAATTGAATAAATAATATAAAATATTGAAAGTTTAGGAAGGGGGGAATGTGTCTTACTTCCCGCTGAAGCTTTCTTGCTTAGCCTATATGAAAAAAGAAGTCAAGCAAACATCTGTAGCTCCATAGTATCTTGTAGCCATGTCCTCTTCATAAATAAGAAAAATAAAGGAGGCACCACCATTCTGTAGCCAAGCATGAGAACCACAATGTAAGTGAAGGTCCCAGGTAATCAGGGTGAAGTGAGGCTGGTAAACAAATAACTGACAAAGAAATCGGATAAAATTGAATTATTTTATCTAGTTTTGCCAGACATTTGCCCAATCTCCAGCAGTCCAATGAGCAGTAAATCTGGGAGACACTGTGGGTAGAGGAAGAGAATAAACCCTACATTTTTTTCAAGAGATTTTTTTCAAGACTACAAAAGATTTTAAATAAATAAGAAAAGTAAGGCAAAATAAATATTTCCTCTGACCACATTCCCTTGCCAGAACCTCTATACATCATTGTATTTTGGGGTTTGGGAATTACAATCTGATTGTTGGGGGAGGTTCATGGTGTAGCCTTCTGATCTTACATCATTCTTTTTGTACTTTTTATCTTCCTCGCTCTTGATTTCTTCACCTCTTTGTCGACTTCTCTCTGTTCTTTTTTGTTAATAACTTTTCTTCTTACTACAAAACTCTCCTCTAACTTTCCTCACTTGCTTCCTCCCCCTTCCTCTTTTTTTTTTTTAACCATGATGCAATTACTCTGGAGAAAGCTTCCTCTATAATAGGAAGGTTAACCAGGAGGTTTCCCACTAATAAAATAAGGTATGAATCTGTAGGCATATTATTTCTTATTTTAATCTCTGTTTTAGATGACAGAAGCAAGAACTCACTCAATGGAATTAAATGTCAAGAACATTTGATACAAGTGAGAAAATACTTCTTCAAGCAGCATGTTGTAGAATTCACCATAGTAGGAGATCAGAATATTATATGCAGTTGTAGGAGTTTAGAGGGGTTATTTTTAACCTATTTGTCATCGTACCTGTTAATGAAGCATAGATCAAATTTTTAAACTCCCCAGTGAAATCAGAAGAGTTCTTTTACCTTCTGCAGTGAGAAGTAATAAGAAATGAGCTATAAACGGAGTTTGTCATTTTCACATTCAAGGTATGTGTTAGTTCCTTAAAAAAAAAAAGGCATGACATAGTTGAAGGTGATATTATTCTCAGTCTCATGGAGTGAACTTTCCTTGCTATTTGTTTAAAAAGAAAAAACCCTACGCTTACAAAGAGAATAGGATTTTTAATGTTTTTTTAAAGCTTGCTCTTTTGCTTTTGGAAAATGATCATATAAATTGCTTACAAGTAAATAGGCATGACTTCTTTATTATAAAACATTGTCTCTTCATTCTAAACTATGGCCAGAGGTTGAGTACATTGGTTGTGGAAGACACAAGGATCATTGATATCTGAAGAAGTCCTCCGGTGGCACAGTTACCAAGTGGCCTGCAGGGTCTGGGTTATGGTTACATTGATGGATTCCCCTTCCTGATCTGGCCTTGCTTTGGGAGCTCAGGTGATGTCTCTACCTGAGGGCAGAGACAAGTTATCTTTTACTAGGAACTTCTTGTTTTCTTTTTCCAGTTTTAAAGAACTCTTTAAATAATGAGAACAAATGTTGTTAAAATTATTTTAATGTCTCCACACGGAAATGGTGATGAGTAGACAATTCTGGCTTCTAGAAGAGCAGATTGTGTCTTGTGAGGCAGACTGTTAGATGCTGATCCATTTGGGGGCAATAAATTAGGGATGGGTAATGCAGTGTCCTCTGTCTTGGGGACAAATGGCATGTATCTCAAATGAGAATTGATGGTAACTGATTGCCAGTGGGTTTCTGAGTAATTCACTTGTTTTGGTAGAGTGCCTCACTAAAGGCTGAGTGATTTCACTCCTATCTAAAAAGAGGAATGAGTAGCGTCAGTAGACTACTCTTGAGCAAATACTATTTCCATTATTTATTTATTATCAGGATGATGTCACCACCAACCATTGTAAGTCTGCAGTTGGACAGAGGAGCCCCGTTTTCTCATTAATCCCCTCTCCTTCCTGCCCTGTCCTGAGAGCCCTTCTGAGTCACCGCAGTGTGTGGGGCCCGGGTCTCCAGCACATCGTGCTGTGGATTCTTCTGGGCCTGCTGACTGGGTGATTGCTCCTATTTTTATGCCTAATAATTTTTAAATCAGGATAAAGGCATAATTATACTATTAGAAGTGTACTCTGTACCTGTCAAATTCCTTGTCCAAAAACAAAAACAGCCACATTAAAAAACAAACAAACGAAAAACAAAGAAAACTGGGAACAACACAAGCTTGGAAACTGCAAGGGCCCTGCTTCAAAGTATTTCTTCTTCTTTCATGTTTATGCTTATGATTTATCCCTCATCTTGTTGATTAGTAAGTACCAGCCTTTATATTTGCTGATTTTTAATGTTTTTATTAGGAAAAAAAAGAAGAAACAAAGAAAGAGAGGAAAGGAGGGAAGGAGGGAGAAAACAAGCCGTAATCCACGTATAATAGATTCTGATAAATTATCTACTGTGATATACTGTGGTACCTCGGTTCATGAACTTGACTCCACAGTTCTGTCACAAATTGAGTTGGATGAGAACTGAATCAGACTCAGTGGTTAGGTTCAATGTTGCTTATGGGGAAATATGATTCTATTCTCATCCAGTTCAGTTTGTGACCAGAACTGTGGAAAGAATTGAGTTCGTGAACTGAAGTACCACTGTACAACCAAAGGAGTATTGAATTTGACTCAAATTTACTCCAATCTAGTTTACTAGACTAATTTACTCCATTGAGTTCACTCAATGTTTTCTATGAAATCCATTTCATTTCTCTTATTTTTGTACATTTTTATTAGCAAAACAAGAATCCTTTTATACTATAAATGAAAAACAATTTTTAAGAACAGTCATTGGAGATTTTCAAAGTAAACCAAGACAATAAAAATGACATTCTTTGAAAAGCACAATCTTTTTATAGAGTTGAAATTCTTTTTTTTTCTTACAGGCTACATTAGGGTGGAGTGGGAAGAATATTGAACAAAGAATCAGGGGAAGTGAATTCTGGTTCTGTTTTACCATTTATAGAATGAGAGGGTAATGAGATGCAGTGATATTGCAGGTCCCCTCTGACTTAATGATCTGTGAACTCTAGTCATAGATAAGGCTCATGTGAAACCTTAAGCATGTGATAAAGAGGTTCAGAGGAGATTTAATATAATCTTGCTTTGCATGGTCTTTGAAAATTGCAGCCATTCCACTTAAAATGTCTTTTAATCATATTGTTCGTGGCAGAATATATTTTGATGTGGGAAATCCGTATGATGTGCCATGGTATTTGTCAGATTCTTACATTCTATTTCTTTCATGTTAGGAAATAGGAAAAAAGATGTCTTAAATTAGAGAAATATTCAGTAGTTTACTATTGGAGAAGCAATTCATTGCTAATCCTTAGCCTGGGAGGTCACATTCCTTTTCCAATTGAAAAACGAAAGTTTGTTTAACTGGGATTATTTAAAATTTCCTTTTTCCCACACATCTCTCAACAGCATGTTACCTAACATTACAAAGCTCATCATTTTCCTCAGAATGAGTAAAGGAAAAGAAATTTCATTGTGAGGCCATAGATTTACTTGGCCCAACAAACAGCAGCTTTGTTTTCCTCTCTGAACCTAAAGAAAATTGAACCACCATCATCCGGCAAATTGAACTCAAGTTCCTAGGAACTCATAGAACTTTTCCATAAGGGAAGAACACAATTTCAGACTTATAGGGGTCTTCACAGAGAATTCCCTTTGGGATTAAATACCTAACTCCACTTAACCAAATAAAACTTAGACGCAGAGGCCTTCTGAGAAAGTTATCAGGACAAGATGAAAGAGGACGGGGCACTTAAGTATTGTTTTGAATTCCATAGCGAGGCAGAAATTAATCTTCTTGGAATCACATAGATGTCTGTTTACATCTATAGCTTTTAAAAATTCACTTTGTCTTCCTGACATAGTGTTACAGTTTGGGTCTGGATTGCTCCCCACTGCACCCCACCCAGGTCTCATGTGTTCGGAAGGTGGTTGGATCATGGAGGTGCTATACTCATGGGTGGAGTCATCCATTGGTGAGTTCAGTGGCTGTGTATGCTGTGGGCTGTGGGCCTATGGCTCACTGAGGCATGATCTGGAAAGATCACCTCCCTCCCTGGCTCCTCCCTTCTCTTTCTGCTTCCTGGCCACCATGACATGAGCAGTTTTCCTCCACCCAGGCCCTTCCACCATGCCTTCCTGTCTTGGAGTTGGCGAACTATAGACTGAATCATCTAAAAACCATGAGCCAAAATAAAATTTTCCTCCTTTAACTTGTGACTGTTGGATGTTGTGTCTCAGTGACAAGAAAGTGACTAAGACACATGGATCCCTATTCTTTGCTGAAAACCATGACCACCAGTGTTTCTTTGCATTCACTTGTTGGTCACCATCAGGATCATTGTGTTCATCGTGAAATTATGATATAGTTTCTCCCTTATGATAGTGCATTCATATTTGTAGTTGTACAAGGCTTAACTTCAAGGATAGAAAAAGTATTAAGAATGTCAAGTTGTAGATTCACCAAAGCTCACAGGTTTGGTTAGGAACAAGAGCAGAAGTGAACTGCAATACTTGATTGTTCCTGAGGGATCATTCTCGGATCTCTTCTCTTCTTTGTATACCTTTCCCTCTCCCCACCCCTAAAAATATGCAGTCCCATGATTTCAACCAGATCCTAAACTGTCATGTCAGCCCATGAAGTTCTGAAAGTCCAAAATTCTCAGCATAACCAGAAAACAGTTTCCAAGTTCTGAAATTCTCTAGAGTTTTAGTGATGGTAGTCACTGCAGTCCAATATGGTGGCCACTGGTCTTATATGTACTGCATAGCCCTAGCCCTTGAAATGTGACTAGTCTGACTGAGATGTGCTGTAAGTATAAAATAATACACCCTATAATTTGAAGGCATAATATAAAAAGAACATACACGAAGGAATTCATAATTTTATATGAATTACATGTAGAAATATACTGTAATTTAAATAATTGTATTAAACAAAACATTATTAAAATTAATTCATTGGTTTCTTTTATCTTTAATGTAGCCATTAGAAAATTTAAAATTGCCTGTGTACCTCACATTACATGTTTAGAACAGTGACTCTCTATGGTGGGTCTATGTTTTCTCCACACCCACCTTATTTCAAGGAACTATTGTATCTTACTTTGGTTACATCAGTAGCCTTCAGTGTTTTATACTTTCAACTCATTTTTTGCTAGAGTAATGTTCTTGAAAGTTGGTGGCTTTGTAAAGAACAATGAAGTTGAAGCCGGTCGTATAATTTACTAGCTGTGATAATAATATCTCTAAATCTTAGTTTTAGCATCTTGTAAGTAGGGATTTAAGCATAGAGGGAGAGAGTTTGTATGAATTAACTGAAGCATGGTTTATAGAGCTCTGACTACAGAACCGGCACTCCGTGAGCAGTGGAGGAAGCCCTCCACTTCCCAGCCCCATCCTTGGCCTTCCTTCTGTATGTGCCAGTGCGGATCCAGCCATACAGACCCACAGAACTACGAGTTCAGCTTGGGCCTCTAGATTTCTGTGTCCTGTCACATTCACCTTTTTCCTTGAGTGGATAGCTACTGTTTCTCATTCAGAACCAGTTCTAAAGCCACCTTTGGAAGCTTCCCGTACTTTCCCGGTCTTGGAGAGGTATCACCAAAGCCAGTGAATAATCCCACTGTAAGAAATTAGGAACAGGGGAAAATATCATGGGTGTTGGGATTAGCAAGCCCTGGATGCAAACTGCAACCTTCAGCTTCACAGCTGTGGGCCCTAGAGCAAATGTCTCTCTTCTCCGAAACTCAGTTGTCATATTAGTAAAATGAGGACAACAATGACCTCTCTCCTCTTACAGAGAGGTTGAAAAATTTAAATGGACTTTAAGTATCTGACACATAATAGAATTCAAACAGTGTCTAGCATTGCATGGACACCCTCTATCATAACTATTTCTTTACTTCTCTGCCTTTCCATCTGGAATGCGAACTCCTTGAAGAAAATGACAGTGTTATGTTGGTCTTTGTACTAGTAAAGCTTAGCGTGGTGCCTTAAGTCTTCAACATAAATCTCTTAAGTATAAGAATGAATTAATAAATAATGAATTAATAAATAACACCACTGGCAGTTAAGAGAGGGCTCGATTTGACCACCTAGAGGGATGGGCATTCAGGGTAAATTAAAATAAATTATGTTGACAAACTCAGTCAGACTGTGAGGAACACAAGCAAAGGGCATTTGAAAGACTTTGGCAGGAAGCTGACAGATTTATCCCATCAGTCCTTGGTGAAGCCATTGTTCTTCCAAATAGCAACCCAGTGGGTAATATCTGGCCATTGTAAATCTTTACATTTCTTTGACAGGGTACCAATGCCTTTTAAAACTTTTATTTTAAAGTTCTGATACACAGAACAATGCATAAGAGAAAGGTCTGAAGGAGAGGCTGAACCAAACAGAGAAGAGCTTTATCTGTTTGCTTTCCTCTTGTGTTTATTTTTTTTACCATTGCTATTCCCCAAAACAGGAGTGATTTGCCAAACTCATCACATATCTATTGTCTATTCACTGGTTGTCTAATTCCAGATTATAGGCCATGTACATCAGCATCACTTTTCAAAAATATAGATATTCAGGTTCCGCTGAATCCTATTGAATCAAAACAATGGGAGGAGGAAGTATACACTGCATATTTGCTCTAGATATTATTTTCTGATACATGGTTGATTTGGGACTGTTGATGAACATACATAAGTAGAATGATTGCTACAGAAATCCAAGCAGCAGGCCTCAGATTTCATATCAGCAGTGTGCTTCAGTAAGTGTCCTGGAAACTGATAGCAGATGACCATAGCAAGGCTTGAACACCCTTCTCATTTTCTCTCTGTCAAAGTTGATGTTTCTCGCAAGCTATTCACAGTGACTTTGACACCAAATAATCCTTATCTATCTCTAAAGAAGCCCACTATAAGTTTTGTGCTACTTTTCTGTACTTTTATCCCATTCACAGTGTGAAGAATTAGAAAAATAGTAGTAAAGAATTCATATAACAGATCCTCTATGTGCAAGTGGGGAATCAGCTACACCCATTCTGCAATGGATGAAAATGTTGCAGAAACGTTGAAATGAAAATGTTGGAAATCTGTGAGAGATTTGCAAGAGAAATAATAGCTAATACTTCATGCTTACTATGTGCCAGGCAGTATTTTAAGGTTTTTAGACCTCAGACCTTAGT
Organism: Heterocephalus glaber; assembly: GCF_053883595.1. Taxonomy (NCBI): domain Eukaryota; kingdom Metazoa; phylum Chordata; class Mammalia; order Rodentia; family Bathyergidae; genus Heterocephalus; species Heterocephalus glaber. The sequence goes on from NW_028258156.1 coordinate 25,114,810, forward strand.
AGTTGTTCAGCATATGAGGTTTTCTTGTATTTATTCATTCATTCACATATTTATGAAATGTAACACATAATGAAGAATAAGAGACATGTGTTGTCCTTCCAAAGCTACTACTGTGTCTCTTGTAATGTCAAGGACATTTATTAAATTCTTGCTTCCCAGTAATCAAGAAAAAGTGCTACTAAGATTTGTGATACCATAAGATACATTTTAAATTTATTATCAGAAATTATTTTTTGTCTCTTCTAAAAATATTTTTAAAAACACTTGACATTGTTGATCTTGTGGGGAAACATCGCTAGAAAGATTAGAATAATACCAATCTTTTACTCCATTCAATAAAATATATAGAAGTACTTACAGTATTTACCAAGTTTGTACTTACTGTGCTTCTACTTCGACTTTATGAGCTACATTATCTCTTCACGCTTTTGTCTTCCTACTTGGGCGGGAGGTTCCTATTCCCTCCCTGAAATTAGCAAACAGCTGAAAGGGATAATGCAGTCATCGCGGAAGCAAAGGGCATGATGCCCTTTCCAGAGAGTTTGGCACCTGGAATGTGAAAGTCTTTGAAAAGGCTCTTTTGGCACGAAGCACAGCTCTCATGTGGTTTGAGGATCAGACAGGGGAAACACAGGTTTTTCTTTCTACATGTTAGGCGCGTAATGATCGTGGGTTAAAATGTCACCGTGCAGAACAGTATAAACGTTGCCACAGATATACAAAATCAACTGCCCCGCAAGCACAAGGACCCGAGTTTGATCTCCGGTACCAAAAAACCCAAAAAAACCCAAAATCAAATCCATAATGTTCACACCTTTAGTTTCTACTAAGTAGACATGAATACATTTATTTTTCAGATCCTGTTATTAAATAATTTTATAATAATAAAGAAAGCAGCTAATTAAGTTATTTGTAAAGTGAACATAATAACTCATTATCCCTAATTTACTTGAATTAAAACTTGTATTTCACAGCAATATATGGATTAAATATAACATCTGATTCCATTATTTTTGACATAGTTAATGTACACACACAAATTTATTTCAAGACTGTTGTTTTAAGTATTTACACCGACTATAATGAAAGAAATTTTACTTGTAAAACTTCTTTCTATTTCAGAGATACGGGTTTTGAATTTATTTTATAAGTGGATATTATTTTGCTTATTTTTAATACTTATAACCATTTTGTATGGTACACATTATATATTATGTATTATTGATAATATTTCCATTATTCACTGCCTAGTATGAGATTGGTTCTGTACTGCTTTATAAACACTTTCTCATTTAATCTCGCAGTAACTAGCTGATATTGTTATTGTTCATATTGTAATACTCATTTTACAGGTGAGGAAACTGAAACTTTGAGAGATTTAAGTAACTTTCTACCAGTGTGAGTTACTGAAAGAATTGAGATTTGTCTTCAGGGGTCTTTCTGGTTTCAGGTCTTCGGAACCTTCTCATAATACAAAATGGAATAGTGACTGGAGTTGAATAACCATAACCACTGCATCTTTCCTTACCTGAGCAGGAAACCACTTAGTTCTCAGACTGGGAATCCGTTCTATGTTTCTGCAGGGTTGAGTGTAACAACTGTGAAATTGGTGAGCAGTGTGGTGCAGTTATGCATGGCAACGCTGTGACCTTCTGTGAGCCATATGGCCTGCGAGAGTTGGTAAGTATATGCCATTTACGTACATTATTCCATGATGGTATTCACTAAGATTTTTGCCTAACAAAGCTTCTTCTGTTCTTATGGTTCAGATGAAAGTTTGAAGTATTATTTATGTTTATTTATTATTAACATTATTAACGTATTTATTATTATTAACATTCCAAAATTGGGGCAATCATATGATCTATTTTCCAACGTAAAAATAAAGAATTCAGTAATGAAATTGGTAGCATCAATGGGCCTCATTAAACATTGTTCATCATTATGATTAGATAACTTTTAAAAAATATGAATGTGATACACATATAATACATATCATGTGTAAGGAATATATGACTCAAATTCTTACATAAAGTTTCTTGCTCTTAAAATTGTCCTTATTTCCTTTTTACTAGTCAAAAATGTTATGTGTCATATTTTATTATTTTTAAAATTTGGTTCCTAACCACAGAAGAATTTTGATGGCTCTTTTTAGTATTTTGTTAGATGAAAGGGCACACTGACAAACAAATTTCTAAGAAATTTTGGCTTATGCCAAATTACTCGGGAGTAGGTTACTTTTCTTTAGATTATCCCTTACTTGCCAAAGGTAAGTTCCTGAATCATGTAAAATGAAACCAAAATGCTCTAAGCTAAAAGCAGTAACACCACCAGCTATTAGATGTGGTCAATGAGCCTTTTGCTGATACTTCTCTCTGACATGAAGACTATATTCATCTCACATTTCTGGGAAGGAATATAAAAGCAATTATGCTATATCTTGGCTCAATCACTTTGCTCCCAATACTCTTTTTGTAACATCTTTCATGCTTTTTTTTCTGCTTTTCAACTTGAACTTCATTTTCCCTCTCCCTTTCCCTTCTCCCTCCTCTCTCCTCTCTCTCCTCTCTCCTCTCTCTCCCTCTCCTCTCTCTCTCCCTCCCCCTCTCTCCCTCTCTCCCTCTCCCCCTCTCTCCCTCTCTCCCTCTCTCCCTCTCTCCCATCCTCCCTCTCCCTCTCTCCACTCACATCTCTTTTCATGGGGCTTTCAGTCACAGGTTGTATTTTTCACTTTTGTGTCACACATTGTATTTCAGAATCATTAACTTTTAATGTTGCCAAAAGACTGGCATCCATAGTAAAGAGGGGGAAAAATCCTAGATAGACAATTAAAAGAAGATTTAGCTATTGAAATGTGAAAGCCAATTAGTTTCTGCAACATGGTTCTTATTTTGTGCTGCTTGAATACCTCTTTCATGGCAATAGATACATTTAATTTTTTAAAGATAGAAGCTTCAGAGCATTGATGAATTCAAGAGTTTTTAGTTTAAATTAGAACACAAATAGAATTAATTGGATGCAAATTAAAATAATAGGTGCTCATAATTCAAGTCTCACAAGGTGCTATAATACTCCTGCAGACATGTGACTCTGATAGTGAAATTCTTCCTGAAAAACTAGAGTTGCTAGTACATTTAAAATATGTAACATGACAGAATTAATTATCTATAAACCTTAAAATAAAGTTAAAGTTTAATCATAGTTAATTGAGCTTAGAATAATACCTACCTTAGACGGTATCCCCATTCAGTAATATTTCTGCAAATCTTGGCAAATTCTTTTTGCTTCTACTGCTTGATAGGAAATAAAAGAATCTGAAATATAGTGCCAGAATTGATATTTCCATATAATAAAAACAGAAACATTTAGTTTATTTGATCCCGTGTGTATTTAATCTTGATTGTTTCACTGTATCCCAGATTATTTAGCATTATTAGGCAAGTTTTGAATTGTATCATATAATTAATGTGAGATTAGCCTTTCAACTAAAAAAAGGAAAATATTCAAAATAATTATCTTCATCTGATAAATTTTTAGAAGTATGCAGTTTTGTATTCCTACCGTAAGTATTTCCCCAAGGTGAATTTGTGCTATAGATTCAAAGGGAATAGAAAGAATGAAGATAAATTGAGAAAAATGAGATAACATCCATATTTTACACTGTCAGCTTCTAATTTTCAATAACTTATATATTATATTGGGGTCCCAGAAGCAAAACTATACAGCATATTATATCCAAGTCATGTTTATAGAAAGCAGATCAATCAAGTGAGGAATTCAGTTGTCAGCTAACACTGTATTTACCAAAATCTAAACCTTGCATGGTACTTCAAAGCTGAATCCCGTTAAAACATTGTGCATGAGAACTGATGAAAGACATCAGCTCCCAAATATCACCTTTTATACGCCATACCTTCTTATTTTTCATAAATCCAACAGGCAAAGAACATTAATAGGCTAAAGGTTTATCTTTTTAAAATGCTAAAAAGAGCATCTCTATTAGGGGGGTCCTATGCCAGAGGCCTGGTTGCTGGGGCCCCATCAGCCAAGGTCCGACCACTCTCCCCAGTAGGATCCAAAGAGCAGACAGACAGGGAAGGAATTTGTTTGAGTGCGGCCAACACTGGGAATGACTAAGGTCTAGTGACTTGGGAACTGCCTTCAAGGTACTAACATAGCACCAGTACTTCACAAGGAAGAGGAACCCCGGGGTGAGAAGCACTGGCCATGGTGGTCAAACTGGTCTGGTTGGTCTTTGTTCAGGTCTGGTCTTGGGAGCCCTGCTGACTCCAAGAGTCTTTCCTGGTTGGAGGGGGAGCAGCTTTGGTTCCAGTCATTGATGTTTTCCTGTACACTCACTGTTCCTGGTATTTGAGATGAGCTGGAAAAAATGGACTCAAAGAAACAACTGGAGTTAGGACGGTGGCTGGGTCCTTCTTCAGAAACACCAGAACAGGAGGGGAGCAGGGACAATTTCAAAAGAGCCCCTTTCATGGCAATAAAAGCTAAAGTCAGGCAGAGATGGTACCTCTACTACCTGGGTACTCTATGAGTTTGTGTTTGTTCAACCACTGTACATGATAGATTTAACCCATTGAAGGACCCAAACTTTAGGTGGTGGCCTTGAACTTTGTTCACTTTGGTAGTGTAGAATTAAGGTAAAAAGGAACCTGTTTATCCAGTGCTTTAAGAGAACATATGCTCTCAGAAGTTGAAATGAGTTATGTTATGTTCCTTTTTTAATGCTTATTTTTATTGATTTGTGGTGCTGGCCTCGAACCTGGGACCTCACAGCATGCTAGGCAAGCTCTTTCTCTACTTTTGAGATGCACATCTAATCTGACCCTTCCATTTGGAAAAAAAGACATAATTTACTGAATTATCTTCACCTATTTGTAAATGTATTTTAGTAACAAGGGTTAGTCTGGACTAAAACAGCATCCAAACAATAGAAATTTATAAGAATGAAGTATAGAATGAATATCTCAGCTGATAGTGAATTCTTCAGATTCATTTCATTATTGCACTAATTTTCTATAGTTTTTATAGTTTTCTATAGTTTTCCTGTGGTTTCTATAGTCTATTTATTTAAGACCCCTGATATTTGTAGGAAAAATGTTCTCCATCAGACATCCGTACTTGCTATATTATTCATCAAAGATGCTTTAAGAGTCCCTTTTGTTTTCAGAATGTCAGATATAAAGGCTTAATAACTTAATTGACTAAATTACACATTTGAACTCAAGATTAATAATTTATAATAGCCAATTGCAAATATAGATGAATAGATTTTATAGGCAGTGCTTCATGTTACTTTTTTTCTTCATCTTTTTTTACTCTTTTTTGTACTTGGCAGTTTTACTGTAAAGGGACTGGATAAAGATAAAGAAATGAGACTCAACCATTGTACCAGTCTTCAGCTTCTCTGCTGAAGAAAAAAACGTAGAATTAATGACTGATCAGGGTGTAAGGCCACCCTCAGTGAACCCATGTAATCTGAAATTTGGCAGTAATTCATGCAACTTGCTGTTCTATAGCAGAGGTCACAGCTGTGGAACTTGGTCATGCAGGAGGCATGGTGTCATTTATTACATCACCAGACCAAGTATCGAAGGCCCTCTAGTATACTTAATATCCAGCAGTAGCAATAACCATGGTGCCTGTAATTTATATAATATCATTATTCCAAAGAATCTATATCCAGAAGTGGTTCATAATTCATCTGAGAATCTATTCAGTTACATAAAACCATTCAATTAATGTGAAGTTAAAGGAAGATTTCTCTATCGGTGTTGTGCCTCTTTGGATTTTAAGGTCAAGTTATCTGAGTGGAATTCCGTGAGGACAGGTATTTGAACTTACTCTAAAAGCTTTAAAAAATATCTAGACTTCTTTTAGTGGAATTTCATTCTACATTTTTCTTGGATATCTCTGGTGAGAGAAAGTGGACAGGAACAAGAGGTACAAACATCGTGGGCAGATTCATATTAGGTACAAAGATAGCTTTCTCCGTCATCCTGAGACCAGGAATTTTTGGTTTGGTTTGGTTTGGGTTGGGTTTTTTTGCTTTGTTTTGTTTTTGTTTTTTTGAGGCAAGGTTTTGCTTTGTAATTCAGGCTGGCCCTGAACTCACTATGTAGCCCATGCTGGCCTCAAACTCCCAAGGATCCTCCTGCCTCAGGCTCCCAAGTGCTGGGATTACAGGCATGTGCCACCATGCCTGGCTGAGACCAGGAATTTTTGCTGTGTTTAAAGTAAGTTAGGAGTGAATACTGATTACCTGGACTACTTATAAAATATCTCTCATACTCTCCCCTCTTATCTTTACTGTTTCTTCATGGCATTTTAAAGCCATGTGTATAAAGTCATCTTTCCAAATTATGCAGATCTTTCTGTATGATTCACATCTCACTGAGTTCAGGCAGAGGGAGACTCACTCACTCACTTGTTCCCTGGCCCTGCGTGGGATGTGTAGTGCTCCACCCCCTGCAGTTGTGGTTCTCTTCTTGGGGGCTGACAGTGTGCAGGGATATAACTAAAGATGTTAAACCTAAGAAGCAGAGGTGAGGCAGCCTGCCGCTTTCGCCGCAGTGAAAACCCAGTTACAGTGTTTTTAGAGGCGGGAGTGGTGTGAAGCATCCCTTGCTTTAGTGTAAGGGCTGGGGAACCTGACGAAAGGAGAACCTCAGTTTTCATCTCACCTTGAGCTGATTCTATGCTCCAAAAACTACATAAGTAAATTTTTTTTTATCTTTAAATTTTAAGTTTATTTCATTTACCTAGAAATATTTGTTAAATCCAGTAATTGTTTCCAATGAAGATTACTGATTTTAAACTACCTCTGCTCAAAAGACAAACTATAACTAAGTGAATAAAGCATTCAGAGTATATTTTGCTCTTATCAAACCAACTGGCATGGATAAATTTGAGCAAACTCTTGTATACAAGATGAAAATCATATTTCTAAAAGGCTTTAGCTATAAATTACAAATCAGCAGATAAAGTAAAAGGTATGATTAATTTTTCACCTCAGGAGGCAAAACCTTTGACTTCTAGGACTTGTAGAAAGGGGAAAGATGAGTTCATTGTAGGAGAAGATCGGAGACACAATGATGCAGGTGGCCCTTGGTGGGTGATTTAGGCTTAGCCCTCAGTTTCATGGTGGAGAACTTTTCCCTGATGTCATTCATTGCTTTCCCACAGCAGGTGTGATTAAAACTTTATTTCAAGTAATCAGTGCTTTTACTCTCTCAAAGGTCCCCACTCAGCCTCACTCCCACATGCAGATTTGTAGGTTTTTTTGAATGGCATTAAAATCTGGTTGATTTTTTACGTAATACCTAGCTGAAGGGAATGCCCCTGGTTTTGCATGTCTTCACAGAAACAATACGGAACAACGAGACTTGGTATAGGTTGATGTTTTCTGAGATTCCAGGCTCAGGGTAAAAGACCAATTCTGTACCTTCTCAGACATAAGTAAATCTTCAGAACAAGATTATGTATCATTTCTCTTCTAGGAGGGAGAAAATCAGTTAACCAAACTTCTTTATGAAACTCAGAAATGCAGCAGAAATGTGTTGGACCTATTTCTAGGCCCATAATTAATTAATTCTTTCTTTTCTCCCTCTCTTCCCCAGTCTCTCCCTCCTTTCCTCTTTCTTTCCTTTTCTCTTGCTGGCTCATTCTTTCTTTCTAACAGTTTATTGAGAAATAATCCATATGGTCTATGATTCATTCATTTCAAGTTTACTTACAAAGTCATGCAACCATTATTTCAATGGATGTTAGCATATTTTCACCAACACCACTCCCCTGAAAAAATCCTGCATCATTTATCTGTTGGAGTTGTGGTTACTTTTCAAATTAATCTTGCTCTTGTCATTTGCTCTTACCTTGCCTCCCAGTTTTTGTGTGGGAACCTATTTATGCCGTTCCCCTTGAGCCCCAGATGTGAAGTGGTACAGAGTGAGGTCGGGGAGTGAGCTGAGGGCTTTGTTAAATGTGCCCCCAAGATTACCTGGCAGATTGCTCTAAACACAGTTTCAAGGGCACTCTGCAGAATTTACTCTCTATGCTAAGTTGGCAACTGGGTAAGTCCAGTCTCCCTTGATAGATCCATTCTTTCCCTTCCTTCCACTGCCCCCAATACCTGTCTCCTCCCTTTTGAGCTTGTCTTCCTCTCTTTGTATATTATTTTTTGTGTATTTCTCTTCCTAGACTACCACGGGCCTAAATACAACAACAGCTTCGGTCCTCCAGTTTTCCATTGGTAAGTTTTTCAGCAATAATATTAATTTAACTTGGAAATATTTGTTGTAATTGTATGCACAGTCATGATTATAGTGCTGAATGCTTTCAGATTTAGAGAAGACAATAAGTTGTAACTTTGCAGCAAATAATTTAGAACATTTTAAAGTGAAGTTAAATATTTGTAAATGTTATATTCCGTTCTCATTTCTCCCACAATAGCAAGTGGTATTTAAAATACTACAAACAATCCAAAACATCCTTAAAATAATTTACATATGGATTTTGAATGCATTGGATTATTCAATTATAGCAGAATTACCCAACTAGTTATGTTTTGCCCAGATTAAGATTTAAATTTGTTCAATTTCCTGAGCTCTGAATAACTGGTATTAAAAGAGATAATTATTGATGGCTGAAAGAAACCAATTAATTTTTCATGTTTGACATAAGTAATCTCTTTAATTTTCACATAAATAATGAAAAAATGGCAGTATTTGGAAATATTTCTTTTAATTGCTTTTGCAGTTTTGCTATTTTGTCCCATTTTGATTTTCAATATATATATATGTATATATATTTTTAAAGGGAGTGTCCTAGGAAAAGAAAGGTCCTACCTTCTTCATGGGCCGAGCTTTATTGATCTCTCTCTACAACACCAGAATTGCTGGTGTCTGGCAGGCATGCCCTGGGAGAGTGTCCTGTGGCCTCCATTGTCTCCTCTCTCCTATCTTTGGAGATCCACCCTCAGTGAGAGGATGTTTTCCTCAGTAGCCTTCAATTCCAATTGCAACCAGTGTTCTACAGCCAGAAGCCCCCTGTGGCTGTTTGTGTCTTTCAGTCATATCGCTGCCACTTTTCCAGCACTGTGCCGCCGTTAAGCTTATGTAGATGCTGTGAGAACCTGCCTGATGACTGTTTAGGTTACTTTCTTCTTGCATTGATAGTATTATCCACAACAATTTATAGCCAAGTCAGCAGTCCATTTGTGGTCACAAAAAAAATGTGTTAACAGAAAGAAGAATGAGCAAATGTGTTTAGAGTCATTATGCTTCAGTAGCTAAAAATAAACTGAATAATGATTAACAGTTTATCTGGATTCTGAGTAGTTTTGCTTACTTTTTGTTAGACAATGAGCATGAGTTTCAGATATTATTTTTAAGCAATGAAAGAAGACAAGAGAATCTATTTTAAACTATATGTCTCTCAATTCCATTAGTATTTGCACTTAATTCAAGAGAAGAAAGATCCAGCACCGATTAAATTATCCTTTATTGTAGGGTTGGAAAGGAGTCTGCTTTGTGAATAAAAAGTGTATGCTGCTAATCTGACATAGATTCTCCATTTCCTTACCTTTCAGTCATACCAATTACAGTATCAATTACAGCAGAGCTGATGATAAAAAAAAGATTAAGAAGAGGAACTACTGTTAATTAGGGAATGCAGGGTTCAGTGCTTTTAAGACTCACAGCCCAGAAAAATTACCAGGCCAGTGTTTTAGGACTAGACCCAAACATGTAACATCCTTGGTTTTCCCCTAAACCAGAAAGCTGTGTTCCACCAGGCCAGATGGCATTATTTAAAGCAGGAATATTTAATATTGGGTTAGAAGACAAGAAGAGTAACAGAACTGAGACGTTAGAAAGAGGTAGATGGATGAATGGATAGATGGATGGATGGATGGATGGATGGATAGATAAATAGAAGGGAAGGAAGGAGAGAGGAGAGGCAGAAAGCAAGAGAGAGATCTCAAGTTTATAACCTAAAAGTCTACATTCAGAAATCCTCTTTTGGGATAACAGCTTTAAAATCAAGTGAAATTTTAATGTGTCATTGGAAATAAAGCAGAACATACTTAGTAAAAGAAATTATAATTTATCACTTAGAAATTTTATTGGGAAATTTACTTACTGCCTTTTGAGACTAAAAAATTCACTGGAGCCAAGAATTGTTAGGCTGGTAGAGAAACAAGTCAGTAGCAGGCCATTTGTTGTGTTGCGTGTGATGTGAAATGGTGCATATCTACAGGCAGAAAACTTTCCAGAGATGGTTTTGTATATTGCCTGTCATTCATTTGTCTGGATGCTCGTGAGACCCAAAGGAGTGGTGTCCTTCTTTTTGTATGAGGGCTGGAGTGGGGCATGCACATAAATTCTAGAGATGCAGAAAGAGTCCTGTTGGGCCGGGGATTTAGCTCAGTGGTGCTGCCACCTGTCTCGAAAGCGCAAGGTCCTGAGTTCGATCCCCACTACTAAAAAGCAAAAAGAGTGCAGTTAGGGTCTCGTAGGAACCACGTACCAAGGCAGCAACCATACTTTAGTAGCGACTTTATTTAGATTCAGTTCAAAAATTATATTGGGTAAATCATAAGAAAAAACTATAGGTTGGCAGTGGAAATTTTGTATTTCTTTGTATATTATGGAACTCTCCAGATGTGCATTAGTAGTGTCGTTAGATGTGGTCAGTCTGCTTTAGTGTCACCTTAGGAAGCTTTTTGGGATGCTAAATGTTCATGCTATAGTGCAAAGTTTCAGATGTTATGGATAATTTTCTAGGAGATTCTATCATTATTTATGACTTCAGATGAATTATATTCATAATTAGGCATATATAACCACAGTTGAAGAAACTGTTCTAATATTTTCATGTTGTTCTAAGGAACATTTTCATTATGTGACAAATATTCAAGAGTCCTGAGTACTTCAAATGCACACATACAGAAATTACTTGACTTGGTCAAGGGGGCTATCATATAAATTCTGTCATGCCAGTAGTTAATAGCTACACTCTCCCAAGTCTTTCAAAGGTATGTGTGTTTATAAACATATATAGAGAGGTGTAGATTATACACACACGTTACATATGTGCAAACTGTTTGTGTATATATTATGCTTGTGCATGTATATAGATAGATATAGGTAAACATATATAGATAAACCTCCAGATTATCTTACCCAGATGATTTTTTTTGAAGTTAAAGCATCCCAAAAACCCAGCTTTGCAAGCTGAAACTTATTAAGTTATCAATAGCTAAATCATTTTGAAAAGTGTCCTAAAATATTCTCAGAAGAACTTTTCATTTTTCCATTCCAATGAAAGATCTTGTATCCATTTCTATGCTGAGGCATCGATTTTCCACAATCCTCCCTTGATTCATTAGATTCAACTTGTAAAATTTATGGTTGTAGCCTTAGGGGCATTTACCCATTTCCTTTAGATTTCCTCTGGGATAGAAAGAAAAATTTGAGCTGATGCCCTTGCACACCATTATCTTACAGAAACCTCCACACCGTTTTCCCAAGTAGAGCTCTGGGTCCAGGGGATTCTGGTGTTGCTTTGGATGGTCTATCATTCATATAACAGAAGTTTACTGAATATTCACTCAGCATTGTCTTGAGCTAACTCTGATAAGTCAAACAAGTAAGAAAACAATATTTTACAGCACTGAGCAGTGTAGTAGGACTGGATGCATACAGAGCCTGAACTTTCAATGCCAGATTGTTATAAACAGAGGGCTCTGGGTGCCGGGACCCGATTAGGTTCTGTGGTGGGGTGCAGTTCTCTTAGTGAGAAGTGCCCCTGCCAGCAGCCTGCATCACTGGAAAGGACAGAGAAAGGTTTTCCAGGCACAGATGTGGCACAAACACAAGCAAGATGCTGGAGGAGGACAGGAATGCCTAGCTAGACTCTGGGATGGTTGTGAGCAATGTCAGATAAAATTGAGTCTATCTGGGGCCTGGGGATTTAGCTCAGTGGTTCCACCACCTGCCTTGTAAGCGCAAGGTCCTGAATTTGATTCCCGGTACCAAAAAAAACATTGAGTCTATCTGAAGAGCTAACCTATATTGGCTGGGGTGTTAATTTATTTAGTAAGGAGTTAAATGGAAGTTTTAATTCATTTATTGTAACTAATTTAAAATGACATAATTTTTTAATTTATTTAGCTTATTTGGTGGACCTGCAAATGGTCATTTTTCTTGAAAATAAGGAAATACAAAAATTAATTCTTTTTTTATTAAGTTTATTGGTACATTTTAGGTATACATTATGATTACATTCATTATTGGGAATTTGTACCTGTACATGATACCTTTTGGTTCTTATTTTTTCCCATTCCCCTTCCCTCCCTTCAACCCCTTCACCCCTCCCTATTTACATAAGCTTTGTTTCTATTTTTTCCTTCTTTTTTTCTTTTTTAAAAAATTAATTCTTAAGAAAAATTATTGGCATATTTGGTTTAAGAGTGGACTTGTCACTTCCTTGATTTAAACCTGTACTGAGTTATGCAATAAGAATTTATCTACTTGTTCAGTTATGCCCCCTTCTGTTTTGGGATTAGCAGGATTCACTTCCCAAATGAGAATTGTAGGTAAAACATTTGAAATCAGACACCATGACGGACACACAGGAGGCAAATCTGTCCATCATGGTATCCTCAGCCCCTAAGTCAGGGACTCACAATAAGTAAATGGTCATAAACATCTCTTGGCAGAGTGACAGTAAGAATTACAGTGACATCGTAATATTATGTAAGCACATGCTAAATTGGTGTGATGGAGACGTCTCATGCCAGAATGGGTTTGGCGAGGTGATCTGAAGATCTCAAAACATAGGCAAGACAACTAAGAAAGAAACTGAGAGTTACCAGTAAGCTATGCTTATAGTGAAACAAGTAGACAGAAATATATACCTGCGTATTTGTCAGCATGGAATTACTGAACTAACTACAAACTGTTCATAATTCATAGGATTTCCATCTTTTTCTTTGGTTTCACTTGTAGATATCATAAAGATTTGCACTATTTTGGGGGGATCAGAGTTGTATGCCTGTGTATTTTTTTTCTAATTTTTTGTTTGTTTTCATCTTCTCAAGACAGAGGAAAATCATTAAAGCATAAATGCTTTACATTTACATATCAAGATATAAATGTGTTTTAGGCCTGAATTGTTCTCTTTCTATATTTTATGCTCCACAGAGACCCCGAGACAAATGAGAAGTACTCACTTTGTATGACTGTATTTTGAAAACTAAAAACTGGAAAATTATGAAGTTAGAAGTGGTTTTAACTGAGTTGGAAGATTACTGAGTAAACAAAAAGCAAGCTAGCATTATTTTTCCTTAAATAGATAAAGGCATAAAATGCCACTTGTAAGACATTATATTTCATGCAGCAGAAGAGAAACAAATTATTTTTCCCATGAGCCTAATTCATAAACATCTTAATTACTCAGAATTTGATTCAACAGAGAATCAAATTTCTCTCTCACAACTCATTTAGAACAGGTAATTCAGAGGGGAAAGAAAGTGAGACCTCCACGCCTCAGAGTGAATTATTGCTCATTTCCACCTTGAACTTACTGAAATACATTTCAAATTGGGTCTCATTTTTTCTCAAGAACCACTTTTCTTGGTAAGTAAGACCTGGGGGAATTTATTATAAAATAGTAAACCCTCTTCTGAAACACGGAAATCTCTATCAGACTAACAAAATCTCTGGTGGCCTGAGCTGAAAATAAATATAAATCAAAAGCAGAACATTCAGAAATTTTATGGCGAAATTAATTTTAATGCCTATGCTTTAGGAGGTTAAATACATGTTTTATGTGAATGCAAGATTCTTGGATATAAAATGTATTAAAAAGAAATTTAAGACTTGATTTTCTGATCTCAAAGATCTATATTAACATACAAAAACCTGAAGTATTTATATATGAAATATTTCTATGTTATCTAAATTTGATAAAGATAGGTGTAAAACTGATGATGATTCAGGATATCATATATAATGTATATATATGTATATATACATAAATATCAAACCTACTTTTATTCTTGATGGCTATAAAATTCTTCTAAGAATAAGGTTTTAGAAAAATTTTTGAGATTAATCATAAGTGTTTTGTAATTACTACAAATGGTAATCAAATAAAAGATGGTCTTTATATGGATTAAAACATACCATTTAAAAAGTAGATATTATACCCTCTCTCTTGAAATGCTAAATTCATCCAATCATATGATAAAACTTAAAAACTAAATACCAGTAATTCATTCCTAAATATGTCCTGCTAATATTTATCAGGGACTCTTGAAGTGGAAGGGATATATTGGTGACCTATAGGATAAGAAGAAATCAATCATTGATTGACCAAATGGTCTCAGTAACACCACTTGCCCGTGAAAACTCCCTCTATTGCTCCAGCCTGATACCTCTGGACCTTCAGTGCCCCTGAATTTATTTTATGATGCCTCTTTCACTCTGCTTTGATTTATTCACATCTGCTTTCATCCGTTATAACTTAGATACTCCTTGAGCCCTAAGGAATGTACATGTATCCCTCTTTGTACATACAGCAGAATTTTGCTCACAATTAGAACTAGAAAAACATGAACTAAGTGACATCAAATGTGTAGGTTAGGAAAGGGACTTAGTCCTCCACCTTGATGCTCAGTACTATACCCATTCCTGACTTCAGCAGCAAGAGAACATGCTTGATAAAATCCATGGGCAACATCAGAGCTTAATGTGAACCAGCAGCTTCCACTTATTAATTAATCAAAGACACTTGAACAAGGACTCTTCCATCAGAGAGAGGATATTTAGGAAGTATATAATATACAATATGAGGTACTTGAGTTTACTGTAGGGAAGGCAAAATCTCAGACAGTGCCCCAGGCTTCAAGAAATTTATTATCAAGGTTTAATATATAAATTATTATCATAATATGTCAAAGTATAATATATAAATTTATTTTCATGATATAAAGGTATCAAGACATCACATTATACCACAGATATATGTGCAATTATTATGTGTCCACTAAAATAGTGTAAAACTCAAAGAAGTTCATTATCAAAAAGATGTATACGTGGAGGGAGGGCAAGTGAAGGTTGAGAAGAAGCCAAAGAAGCAGTAAACATCAGTAGTCAGTGGATGCAGAGCACAGAAGCGAGTAAAGGTGCAGCTTGTTGGGAAGTGCAGGAAAATAGAGGTCCATACGCAGGGCTTCATCCTGTGGGAAGCAGACTGACAAGAGCAGGCACAGCACCAGCTCGGGGCTCAGCATCACAGGGAAGATTGGGGGAATGGATGGCACCCGACAGTGGGAACCAGGCAGGGGCCATTCTGAGAAACAAGGACGAAGGTCAGAGCCAGAAAGCAGCAAGATGGCAGTGCTGGGAGTGGAGGAGGGGAGGAACTTGCCCTTAAGGCCCAAGGTGGGTATTAGTCCTAGAAAACGGGCCAGGCCCAAGCACTGGGGCATAGGTTATGTGGGGACTGGAGAAAGGAAAACTGTTGGCCTAGCAGAGAACTTGGGCAGAGCCCGAGGCACTTTGCACTTCTCTTCCATGTGTTTCCCCCAACATGGGTTCTGGCAGAATCCTCTGCTGTAGGCTTAGGAAGAAACTAGCAAAGAGTAGCTACCTAGACATAGTTGGAAGGTAGCATGGCAGTCCATAAACTGGGGGAGAA
This sequence comes from Heterocephalus glaber, assembly GCF_053883595.1. Classification (NCBI taxonomy): domain Eukaryota; kingdom Metazoa; phylum Chordata; class Mammalia; order Rodentia; family Bathyergidae; genus Heterocephalus; species Heterocephalus glaber. The sequence continues at coordinate 25,130,533 of NW_028258156.1, forward strand.
TCGATCCTCCTCTTTCTTGTGATAGGAGTGGCAAGAATGATGACAAAATACAAGTATTTCGGAAGAGAGGGAGTGTGGATAGAGCTGGAAAGGAGAAAGGCACAAGGCGGGCAGGACAGCTGTTCATCTTGGACCCCGTGGTCACTGTCCATCTGCCGTAAACGGGAGCAAGTCCCCTGATGAGGTTTGGGAATCTCAGCCAGGAAAGTAACTGAGCGACAAAGTATTCAGTACAATAAATCACACACTGTCACAGATGAGCAGTAAGAAGGGTTTGCAAATCTAATAGCCTGTTCACTAATAAAAGTCAATAAAAACAGAAATTATTACTCTATAGCAGCCTCATTTTAAAAATAAACAAATATGAAACAGAAGGTAGAAAACAGTTGCTTTTAAAACTTGGCTGTTTCTGCATTTTGTGAGAAATCTTTCAAGTTTAAAGAAAGCATTTTTACTAAAAAGACTAAACTGCACAGACTATAACTGTATTTTTGAGGACTTTTATTGACTTTATTGTTAATTTATTGCTTTATTTGACCTCTCAATCCTTAATATCAATTTTTAGTAGTATGCCTAAAATAGAAAATTGTCTTCCATATATAATAGTCACTCTTACAATACCATTCTTGAAAAATGTTTTCTCAGTTGCAAATATGCCAAATTTCCCCAGGAGTATTTTAGTGGGAAAAACAGATATAGGCATAAACTCTAGACTTCTATACTAAATTGTTTAATTGAAAATTCAGTCTGACCAAAGATTTGGGATGCATTTGTTTCTCTAAATTGTCAATTTCTACTAATAAAATAATGATTGATCTTGACTCCAGTGATCACCTTTTACTAAAATTGAGTCCATTTGCCCTTGACAAATCCAAGAGTAATTCTAGGATTTCCTCTCATGCAGAATGGAACAGTTCTTAATTAAAGTAATATCTGTGGGCTCCTTTCAGTCTCAATTCCCATCCATGTCATTTGGGACTGAGAAACCCCAGGACACTTCCTGCCTGGGCTGCCACAAAGCATTATCTGATACAGCAACCATTTTTTCCTGTCTGGCTCTTTACCCATGAATTAAATGCTGCCCCTTTGGCCAAGCCCCTTGAATTTCAACAAGATCTGACCTGTCTTCTCCCTTTGCATGTACAGGACAGGCAGATCGAGCCTATGTTTCGTGAGCTGAGAGCCAGCCTGCACACCCTCACTGGTGGGGACAGCAGTAGGTGCCCTCTTGAAGGGAAGAGACTGTTGGCTTAGGCACAAACAGCTTGCCTTATGTAGCTCCTCATGTGTGATCTGAGAATTGGTAAAATAGTCTACCTAGGACCAAGTTCTCATCTTTCCAAGTAGATTATTTTCTCTTGCCTTGAATTCTTCATTCACAAGTACTCTAGAAAATCGATATACATAGCATGATAATAAAAATAATAAAGACAATTTGCTTTAAACAATAATTAGGCAAGAAACTAGATCACTGCTGGAGACAACCCTAATTACATTTTTATACAATTTTCAAATTAAAGGAAATTTGTGTAGATATGTCACAATATAAAACATACGCATAGATACATAAGGTTTTCTATGATTTAGGTTTTGTATGGTACAGGAGAAATAAAACAAGCATCAAAACTAAAAAACATATTAAGGCAGCTGTCCTGGAAATCACAGCATTGTATATTTAAATCCAGGATCCGTATTTCAGGTGCTGTTCATAAATCAGTACTTCTAGATTAGCCATATTATTGAGATATGTGTTGCTCTACTTACAGTAGATTAGTTTGATATCACGGGCCAAGTGAGCTATGTTTTAGGATTTCTCTGGCTAACTCAGTAAAGAAGGAAATGAAAATCTAAGTGTAAGATAATCATTGCTCTGCATTGTTATTGCAGTAGGAATAAACATCCCAGTGGCCCTCAATGAAGTACTTAAACAGATACTCGTAGAACTAGCAAATATTGGTCATCTGAATGATAATGGTCTTGATAGGGTCAGAATTCTTTTTAAGAAGAATTTCCAAGTATCAAATAACATTTTACTATATTCCTTGATCTTTGGGGATACATTGAAAGTATTTTCTCCCTAGTTACCAGCACTGACCTAAAAAATCACTCCTAGTGAAAAGAAAGATAATCGCTGGAACTGCTTATTATGCCAATATCTTCACGTCGTTCATCACCTTTTTTTATAGCTGAATATAGAATGAAGCAACCCTCTTTCCTGACTTCCCTAGTATAGAGTAATATGTGAAATCTCGGGGGTGGCAATGCCTAGCTTTTGTAAAGCTTCCCCCAAACTTACCTACTTATCTTTCTCTATTTCCACTCACTACCACCTCGTTAATGGTCCTGTCCTCCATTTATCTACCTGGAAAGATGAAAGAGTGCATAGATTCTGCCTAGATTCACTTCAGTCATAGCAAAGAGTTCTAAGCAGCCTGAATGCGTTCATTGCATAACTTTATGATGCTTCTACATCAAATGCTATTGTTTGCATGCAGCTCCTAGAGCCCTGCTAGTCTCTGAGGTCTGCTGTTTGAGTAATGGCAGTGGCAGCACTCTTGTTGCATGAATCCTCTACAGGGTTCTGTCCAGACACTCTTCAAGCCTGCAATATTTATGGGCCCCACTAGGCTATCTCGAGGCATGATTTCTGGCAGCGCTCTTCCCCATCTATCACTTCTGTGAGATAAGTTTCCTCCTCCTTCTGTGGCTCTGTGCTACATTTGGAAAGACAAGTTGTTTTTAAGGCAGGACTTTGAGGAAAGAGGCTGCTCGCAGCAACCACTACCAGTCCCCAGGAGGACAATAGCTCCTTCTATTGTGTTCTCTTCTGATTTATTTTGGAAAGTCCTAGGATTCGTGGGAAAGGGCATAACCAAATTCAAAAACCTACCCAGGCCTTGAGAGACTAAGTACAATTTGATTTATCCTTCTACTATAAAAGTAAAAAGTAATAGAGGAGGCTGTTGGATATACAGGCTCACAAACGCTAATCTATAATTCCATATTACCAAAAAAAACTACTCAGTAAAACTACAAGCCAGTTTTTTTTTCAATTTATATGGTGACAAAGTCTAACATGATCCAAATTCATTTGGCAGCAAGACCTGACTTGAAATAATTTAATGGTATTTATAATCTTTATTTCTACTACCTGTATGAATCCTTGTTTATTTCACTGCAGAAATCCTAATGTGTTTATTTAGAGAATATTGTCCTAGACTTTGCTGGGGATGTTGTGTGAGTGTAGGGCATATGCACTGGTGATGGTTAAACTTAAAAATTGTGAACTTCAATGAATAGAAAGTTTGGTTTAAGTGGACCCCATTAGGCCTTCTAAAAATAAATTTATGTGCAGAATCCATAAGTACCTTTCTGTTGTAAAAAATTCAAATATACAGAAATATATGGAATAAAAAAATATTTCCCTTCCAAAAAAAAAAAAATTGTGAACTTGATTGGCTTTGGTGCCACCTAGGGGATTAGTAAAGCACACTTCTGGCTGTGTGTGGGTAATCATGGCCCTTGGGTCTATATCTGGTCCCTGATCCCTTCCTCCCTGGCACTATTTCCCTGCCCTGCTTCCCATCTACTATGAACAAAGTGTCTTTGCTCCACCACCACCCTTCTACCATGTTGTTTCTATTTTGGAGTCAACTTACCATGAACTGAACCCCCTGAAACCATGAGCCAAATTAAACATCTCTTCCTTTAAGTTGTGAATCTCAAGTATCTGTCCCAGTGCCTCAAAAGCTGACTAATACAGCACCATATTACCTTTATAAAATCTGTGAATTAAGTAAATCATTTGAATTCTGGAATTCCTCAGGAGATTATAGACTTACATGGCTATTATACCAAGGAAGGAAGGAACTCCTAAATTTTTATTAGAAGTGACTAATATTTATATGTTAATGGTCTTGATTTTATAACAAATCAAGCTGTTCTTTAAATTGCTTATTTTTATACCAACCACCAAAGACTGATGAGAACAAAGAGTTTATTTGTGAATTTTGGAAAATCCTCCCTAGCTCTAGGAAGTATTTTTATCTCCTCCGTATATGTGTGTTATGGTAAATAAGCTACTGCACAATGACCAGGTTTTTGATTACTTAAGATGAGCTTCATTGATTAGCACGTAATTGCAACTTGTTCATGTGCTTGTGTATTCTTGAGACTATAAATGGTAACAGATGTCTAGGATTCTCCCTACCAGCACGGTACACAACAGTGAGCTGTCCCAGCAGTCTCAGGCCCTCTGCGGGTTTTGTTGAACCCCTGGAGTTTATGAGCATTATTCAGATTCATCTCCAATGCAGGCTAGATGTGAATGGCATGTTTAAAAGTCATCTCATCAATCCTAACCTATTGGTAATGAGACTCATTTTTCTTATAAGAATATTTTAATTGAGCCAAGTCTACCTTAAATAATAGGAAAAGAATTTCAAAAATCATACATTCTTTTTGTTTTCATTCAACAAACATTTATATATTTTAAACTGAGATAAAAGTACATGTATGTACTGACCATGTACAATATGTTGTTTTAAAGTAAATATACATAGAATCTATATATTTAACATATACATTCTCATTCTCTTTTCATTATTGTTTTGTTGGTAAGACACACTTACCACTTGATTGTCTCATGGTAATTAAGAAAAGTAGAAAATGAAATCTGGTATGTGAATTCCTGTACCCTGGGACCTGTGACTTAAGACAAGAATGAAGTGCAGGAATGCACATGTACTTCTTGCCCTGTCCAGGGATGGGTTCAGGTTTTGCAGGTATACATTCAAAGCTTTGATTTTTTGGGTGGGGGTTAGGGCTCTCTAAGAAATAAAGCACAAAGTCACACATTGAAAATTCATTACAAATATGAATATTTGTTTAAACAAAGAAAGTTAATACAAATTACACATTTTTAGAAGCTGTACCTTCTTTTACCTTCATACTCTTAAGCTGTTTCTTCATATGACAACAATTTTGTGATTTTTTTCCCCCAATAGAATAGAAAGATAATTCTGCCTCCAGCTTGGTAATCAAAGTTTATTTTTTATGTTGAACACTACTGTTCCAGCTTCTCACTGATGTCACTTAGATTTTTGAGATCATTACCAGATTGGAAAGATCTCTCTCTCATTTAGGTTTCAGCGCATTTTAACTTTACTGGTGCAGTGACTAATCTTAACTACTCTGAATTGACGTCACTCATTAAATAGTGTGTCATCACTGTCTGAGTCATGATACTGAGTGCGTCAGCACAGTGGGCAATAGGAGTTCCTGGTAGCTCTTTTCCCACTGAGAATAACTACACTTTAAAATAAAAGTGCACTGCAGAACCATGTCACACCAACCCAAAACAAATGTCATCCCTCCTTAATTTTGCCGTATCTGAATTCCCAAAGCAGCCATGGCCCCTTCCACACCACATGATATGAGGCACAATGTGAGGGGAGAAGTCAGATGGAGATGGTATCTTAACCATGCACAGATTATAAAACACAGTCATGTGAACACATTGCTGGAGCTCTCCTGGGGACCTTGGAAGGTGCTTCTGCAAGTGAGGACCTTCATATTAAATCCTCACCCAGCACCCACAACTTAAGAGGAAAGGCTTATTTTGACTTATAGTCTCTAGAGGTCTCAGTCGCTAATCTGTTGGCTCTAAGGTAGGGCGGCATGGCAGAGGGGCCTGGCAGAGGAGAAACAGCTCATAGCATGGATGCAGGGAGCAGAGAGAGGGATCAAGAAAGAGGGAAGGAGATGGACCCTTCCAGGCCACACCCCCAGTAACCACCTCCTCAGACCAGGCTTCACCTCTCAGATCACTGTTAGCGGTAAACTCATCATTGGGCTAATCCACTCATGAGTGTCACACCCACCCCCATGACCCAGTCACCTCCCAGAAGCTCTGCCTGTGAGCACATGAGGCTAGGAGGGGACATCCAGATATAAACCAAAATACATCATAGCACCTGATCTTTATTTAATGTTCTTTTGCTTTTGCCTGTCTCAGTAATGATTTAGAGGGACCATAGAGATTTCTATATACTGCTGCATTTAGTGTTCTGAGTCCTAATAAGTAATCAACATTAGTGTAACATATTATCTCTTATTCATTGTGGGTATGGAGCCATGGATTTTATTTTTTTCTACTCGAAATATTCTATAGTATTAGACTTTATTACTCATATACGTTAGCAAACAACTTTTGCTGTTGGTATAAATGTGGGAGGGAAAAAGCACTAGATTAGGAGCCTTTGCCAGTTGAACTGCCCATGTAATCTTGGGAAAGTGGTGCAGCCTGGGAATTCATTTGTAAAATAAAAGTGTTCATCTTCACAAGCTCTTAAATGTCTTCCACTACTGTCCCCAGTCCACTGCTTCCACTGCTCGTCACTGAGGGACATGAGCTAAAGAAATGCAGCAATCACTGTGTGTCTTAGGGCAGGTCCCCCAAGAAACATGAAATTCGCCGCCATGTCTTATTTAACCAACTGGAGCTAAGTTGTACTTGCAGCTTATTTTTCATAAAAGAAAGATGTGACATAGAAGAAGAGCAAACTGGGTGTTAATTGTAACCCAGACAGTCCTCAGGGCCAGCTTGAGAGATGTGAATGTGCTACCCAGGGCTCTTCCTAGCAGAGCATCAGTCTCCATGTTTGTGGACAGGTCCCACATCCTGCAGAAAAGAGGGGCTGCAAGAGTGCCGGAGATAGCAAAGCAGCGATAATGCTATTGGTCTGTTTCCAAAAGACTCTTTCTAGAACTCACCTGTCTGAGAGAGACTTATTTCATTTAACAGTTACTCACTGAGCTCATCTTCTGTGTGAGTATCTCTGAAGGCACATAGATGAAGACAAGATTTTCGAAACTAAGCCTTTGTTCTGGCAGAGCTGACATTCTGGTAGGGGGTGGCAGCCATCAAGCAAATGAAAGTGTCAGGAAGTAATAAGTGCTGTGAAGAAAATGAATCCGAGGTCAGCAAGTGATGGGGGCAGCATTTTATTAAAGGTGGCCAGGGCAAGGCCTCCAAGAGTGTACTCACTGAGCAGAGGCCTGAACTGTGTGAGAGTGAGCCCAGCAGGTAGAATAGCCAGCATAAGAACCGCCCGCCGATGTCTGGGGACCACAGAGCCTTGTGTAAGTGCCAGTATTGAATGATGCTTTAGCCCTTAAGTGGAAAGGGCTATTTAGGGGGTCTGCTTTTCCTGAATGACAGCTGAAGCAGGAGAAATGAGACAGAACCAAGGCAAGCAGCTATAGTGCCTCTTGAGTTCTCACGTAGCCCTGACAGTAGCGATAATTTTCATAGTTGGTTGATTCATTAAGTGAATGATTGATTATCTTGGTCTGACTTCCTGTAACAAAAGCAAAAAGTTACTTGCCTATTATTTTTAAATTGTAATAAGGACAACACTGTTAAAATAGGACCAGGGATAAAAAGTTGATTTCAGTTGTAATTTTAGGCTGAGGAAAGTGTAATTTTAGGCTTTTCATAGATCAAACCAAATTTATAATAAATTTGTTAAGACTTACAGTGATGAGTGTAACTGTAAAAGTCAATAATCTTTGCCATTCTTTTGATTCCTTACCTTTAAAATAACAAGTACTAAGTATTGTTTTGTACTTAAAAATATTGTTTCTTTATGGTAAAATGGTTATTTCAGAAATAGATTTGTAAGCTATTAATAGAATTTGTCAATTAGGATACAAATGTGGTTTTACGTGGTATCTTTTAACATAATTATTTAATTGTGGGGCCAGGGATTTAGCTCAGTGGTTTCGGCACCTGCTGCGCAAGCACAAGGTCCCAAGTTCGATCCCCAGTACCAAAAAAAAAATTATCTAATTGGGAAATGTTGAAATGTAACTGTTTTTTAAAGATCTCACTCATATAGTTTTCCATAGATTTTTTTTAAGGATATGACTAATAAAGAATCTCTTTAGAAGGTTAACCTTTTGTGTGTTTCTTCCCAGAATCCAACTAGACTCTGGGTGAGGATGGAGTCAGGGGGAGATGGTGGGGTAACGGGATTGTGTAGATTTAATAAATATGCAGGAGGAGGGGCCCAGGGTTGGGTGACAGGCTGGGCTCAGGGAAAGGAGAGGCGAGCAGGGAATCTGTGGAGAAGGTGATGCCCAAGTACACATGGTCTTTCTGCTTGGCACCATTTACTGTGACCTTCACCTCTGGTAAAACTAGCAAGAGCTAAGATGTTGACAGGAGGGAGCTTAAAGTTGTTCCTGGGCTTTAGGCTTTTCTCTGTCAGGACCAAGGCCATTGCAGCCTAAATCCTGAGCCTCAGTAGGACAAGAATCCCAGAAACATGTGCCACTGTGGCCTGGCCATGTAAGAAGGTAGCAGAATTTTAAAGAAAAACAAAAGAAACATGAAGAATGGGTGTTTGGTGCACCCAAGAGAGTATAGCGAAGTGGGGAGATAAGAGGAAACATTAGTTAAAGGGTACAAAGTTTCAGTTTGATAGGAGGAAATCAGAAATCACTGGTGTGGAGGGACAGAAAGGAGATTTGCAAGTTAAAACTCTATAGATTTGTGGATGAAAAAATGAAGGTATTACCTGCAAGTATTATTTTTCTTAACTCTATATATTGCATTGTTAGTGTAACAAGAATAAACTTAGACATATGATTTTATCATGTGATGCTGAGAAATTGTAAAGATAAACCAGTATTCTTTACTTGATAACAATAAGCACATTATTAAAACAGCCCAGATATATAGATGCAAATTCAATAGCACAACTTCAGGACATCATGAATGAAGAATACAGTGGTGTTTGTTGCAAGGTGGTTCCTGGGTATTATGGAGAATCTCCTTTAGAGTAGGCATAGGAATAGGAATAACTTCTGTTTATACTTCGGTGTATATATGTCCTAAACCAGAGGACAAACTATAAGGTAACAATTAGCCAGAAATGTTGCAGGTGTCTATCATTATGCACTGCAATGTTGCCTAAACAATCGATAAGGGTACAAATGAGTTGTTGCATATGACTGTATGTTTGTTTATCTTTATCATTTATCAATTTATTTTTCAATGTAAAGGCAAGAACTGACAACCAAGACAAGCAAGAGGAGCACCGATGAGGTGCCTGTCACACAAAGCCTGCTGTCCTCCCGCAGACTGCTGGGCAGGGTGGTTATCTGTGTGCTGCGCTGCATGGGAGCCAGGCTCCTCCGACTGTGTGGGGTCTTCAGTAAATTCTAGACGCTCACCAGTTTTATGTATGAGCATTCAACTTCAGGAGCCCTTAATCACTTTGTACCTTTCCGAACGTAGCAATTCCACAGATTTGATTTAGGGGGAAATAAGCAGGTGAGGTGCCTGTTCCGAGTGGCACCTGCGCATCCCCTCTATCCATACGAGGTGCCCTGAGGGATGTGACAGCTCCATACACCATCCCTGGTACAGGGAGGCGGAAGTGTCATTAGGCCCCAGCAAGGAGCGCACAATGTCTAACTCTGTCCTGTGTCCTCTCTCCTCCAGAGTCAAGCCGCCATGTTCAGTCTAGCCAAGGGCAAATCATATTCTGCTGACTGAAATCTGTGTGATGGTGTGTAGGATTGCAATCTGGAAGGTTTATGTGAAGAAAAATCCCACCCCGTTCCATAGCTGCACTCTGAGTGGGATTGACGTGTTGTATATCCATTGGACTGGTGCCATTTGGAAGTGGAGTTTGCCAGTGGCCTCTGAGTAGGGCAAATCTCCAAAGCTGAGGGCTTCTCCCAGGGGTGCCTGTTCCAGCTGGCGGCCTCCCACCTCAGCTCCTTGGCATGGGCACTGCCTCTCCTCTGGCTGGCCACTTGTGCCCTGAGCTCTAGCCATGGACTTCCAGGTGTCCACCCTTCTGTTAGAGACCCTGTGCCTCTGTGGTCATCTTTGCATGTAGGACTCTCTGCAGATAGCCCTGAGCCGGTTCTGTTCATCAGACTACATTCGACCTCTGTCTGAGAAACATGGACCTTCACCCCACTGCATAGCTTTATCCTGAAGGCACGAGGAATTACTGAAGGATTGTACATGAGGAGTAATAGGATCCAGTTGGCTTGTAGAAAGGACATGGCAGGTGCATCTTGGGTGAAGATAGATTAGCTGGAGACAAGGGAGACCAATTAATCCCAATTGCAGATGAGGTCAGAGCCAGTAAGGATCCCTTGATAATGTCAAGGAGGAGATGGATTCAAAAATACTAATGTTTTTGATATGAGAGAACTTAATGACTAAGTGGCTAAAGAAAAATGAGTCACCTGCCAAGTGCCTTTTTGTTTTACAGGTATATAATAAATTTACTCTCATTACTTTGAGATGGTAGCATAAGAAAACCATAGGAGGGAAGCCAGGCTGTAGAGGACACACTTTTATTTGGATATGTATCAGCTTTCCTTCTGTCTTCTCAATTTATAAACAATTTCAAGAAATTGCATTCTGTAAGAAACATTTTTAGTTATCATTTGTTCTATCCTTTGTCAAGGGTTTACCTTACACATTTTCTTTTAAGTGCTGGGTCCATAAGACATAAATAAAGGAAACACATAAATCGCATTTAAACCTTCAGACTAATTTGAACTTTCCTTTGAAACAGTAGGTTCTCTGCCAGATTTCATTCTTGTTTATTTTGAAGTTTGCCCCACAAATCCTGCCCAATTCCATTCCCAGCTGCACAGTTGGATACTTATTTTAAGCAGCCGCTCATGAAAAGTAGAATTTAGAGATGGTTACAATGGCATAAGGTAGGCTTCCCCCATGAGATCCTCCGTGTGGCCTTCCTGTGAATACCCTTTCTCATGCTTTTCCACCTACACTTCAGCTGTGAGAATAAATCTGGGAAAACTGCTGTTTAGCCTTTTAGCACATTGCCAGCTTTGGCAATTGCAGACTGACTGGTTTTGTACTAAACACCACTGAAATAAAATGAATGAGTCTGATGAAAGCTTGGAAGCCCTGAACACTACAAATGCAAAACTGTCAACAGATGCCATTTGCTGAAACCGTGGCTCCTCTGGCAGATGGGTGAAAGTTAAGCGTAAATTGCACTATTTCTTTCGGTTCATTTGTTTTTATTCTAATGTAAAAAATTCTGCCATACTAGTTATAAAAACTTCTGGCAAACGTTTCATCGCTGTTTGGCATTTTCCAAGATCTTTGCCATTATAGGCACACTATTCTTTTCAGTATGGATACATAGAACGTGTGAAAACAAATTTGTGATCAATTTTTGAAATTGCTTTGTAGTTCACGTTTCCTATATTGAAAAAGATAGTGAGAGCCAACAAATATGGAGCCATTATCTCTATCTAATGATAGGCTGTAGTAGAGTGCCATCAGTCACATCTCTAGTAGCTCAGTCATTTAGCGCTGGAATTTTCTGTACAGGATTTTAGTCTCTCACATACTGTCCCATCACTAAGATAATATGCAATGCTGAAAGAGAATGGTGGTTCTGTTCCTTGATTCAGTGACTTATTTACCATTAATAATTGTTATTGTTAATTGTTATTTGTTATTAACTTACAAGAACATTTATGGCATTATTAATAATATTTATTGTTATTCATTGTTATGAATAACAGTTGTCATTAACTTACAAGAACATGAACAGCATTATTAATAATATTTAGATATTTCTTGGCGCGGCACTGGTTTTTAAATCTAAGCTAGTAGGTCATGTATCTCTCAATAAATCTGCAGCTTATCTTTTTTTAACCTTCTTTCTGGTTCCTAAGATTATGTATCAGAAAGAATATTTATGAGAACGTATCACAGAAAATTTACTATAGTTAGAAGAATGGGGGTAGATCTCTAAATATTCAGGTAATTATTGAAATATTTATCAGGAAAAATGATATGTAAATACTTTTTTAACTTTAAAATTTATTGTTATTGCTATTTACAGGGTCAGGTTCATGTCGCTTTAGTTATTCAGACCCCAGCATCATCGTGTCATATGCCAAGAATAACACTGCCGACTGGATTCAGCTTGAGAAAATTAGGTTTGTTGTCATTTGAAGTATTTTTATAAATTAGGATGTCAGTGGCTTTCTCCTTCCCTATTTGCGTTTGTTGCACCACTCACGTTTTCTCCATGGTAGAGTCTGGTGGCCGATCATGTTGAATTACACGAGTACGCATCCTCCGATCTGCCCTACGTTAGGAAGACATTAGCAATGTCATTTTCCATTTAGAACGTCCTATTATCCTATTATCTGTCGTATGCCAAATTATTCTAGGTAAAAGTGCAATGGGATCCTAACCTTTGTGACAGCATGCGCCGCAGGATAGCATCTGCTCGCATTGCTATAGGTGACCTGACCCGGCCTGGCTTTTTGTTTGACCTGGGGGTGTAACAGGAGTCCACCTAATCCTCTCCAGTTTGTGATGATATAGGGTTGATAGCTGCTGGGCCTTTTGCACCTCATCTCTAGCTCTGTTTCCCTTCTAACTTCCCCTAAAGCCTGTTTTTTCTTTTTTGGTACCGGGGATCGAACTTGGGTCCTTGTGCTTGCGCAGCAGGTGGTGAAACCACTGAGCTAAATCCCCGGCCCTCTAAGGCCTGTTTTTCAGGCCTATTGGCATAATTCTGATGCAATTTATAATCATATAATTTCTTTATTACAATTTTTGGCAAGAAAATTAGATAAGATGCTTGAAAAAAATCCATTCATATTGAAAAGATTTGGTGAAATTATCAAAACTCAAATTATGTTTGCCACTTCTACAGGGCATAAATCATAAAATTCTAACTGAGCGTTTCATTTCAAGTATTTAAAGGAGAAATACCTTGAACTTTTATAAAATGATTGTTATGATTGGGTTAGTTCTTAAATTAGCGTGACATAACCAGAATACATCCCATCATTTTTCTGACAGTTTTCTTTTTTTCCACAAGCTGTTTCCTCAGTTTATTTTCTCATTAAAAGAACTGTGATTTATTTAGGGAAACAGAAAAATATCAGATTCATTGTCTTTACTATCAAACCAATTTGCAAGTTTCTAATAGTATTTTTAAAAATAAATTGAAAGTTCACGTCTAAGCTCTAGTCTAACCAGAACTGTAAAGATGATTCTCACTCAAGATTTTGACTCAAAAATTTTACTAAACTCTCCTCTCTGGTAGGATATAATATAATTTCTAGGCATCTAGTACAAGCCAAGCTTTAGCATGCTGTGCCAGTTTTTTCCCTCAGTCCTAGGAATTGAACCCATGTTCTTGTGCGTGCTGGGCAAACACTTTACCAGACACTTGCGTACCCAGCCCTGCTGTGCCAATTTTATAACAATATTTTGCTATTCTTTCTCATTTTTATTTAGTTATAAAAATGCATTCATATTCAATATTTGTTTATGTGAATGACTTTAATATGGCATAAACACTGGAAATTTCACTTGTATCTCTACATTTTTATTTTTAGCATGCTATACATCATATCTTAAATAAATTGTAGTACACATTTCTTCCTGAAAAACAGCTATATGCTTTTTATGATTAATAATGAAATTACACAATTACAACATATAAAGGTGATGTTCAGCTGAGTCCTTTTTTTTTTTTTTCACTAAATGGCACTTTCAATTTTAGGCCATGTACCAAGCCATCATACCTATTAATGCATTGGTGAGCAGAGTGAAAATATTTCCAATCACTACTTAAAACCAAAATATGTTCTCTTCATCAGTTTAGATCTTTTTCGAAGCTAAAGAGATAGTCATCGTGAAATATTTTAAAAGACAAGGGAAATGATTACCCCAAAAGGTAAGGTACACCATCTATAACTTTTGCTGACAGTTCTTCAAATAGATAGATAGATATACATGCTTCATTGGTGAATGAGAAATATGACTTTTCTTCAGTCCTTCCAACACTGATTTATAGCAAGCCCAAGGTACTACTAGTTTGCATTTTAGTACCATTTTTAATCTTGGCTAAGGCGATCATTTTTACTACAGCAGATTTCTACTTTGGTAGAATAAAATGTTTAATAAAAATATTTTATTATATAGCAGAAGGACCTAGATTCTAACAGATGTAATATAAAATCATGTTAAATTACATCATATTTTTAAAGACTGATCTGCATGAAGCTGTAAAGAATTATAAATAAGTACACTTAATTCTCATGGAAATCTCACATTTCATATAGGCTAAATATATGAAAATGTATCTGGTCACTAGTAATAAAATAATTATTACATAAAGACTGATTATTAAACACATGGAATTAATAAATGTTCCCTAATAGATCCCTAATTTTGAAGTAAGAAGCAACATTAAGATCATAATTTTCTACTTTTTCTTATTATCAAGCTAAGTAAACTGTTTTAAACTGAGTATATACCATGTGCAAAAACTATTGCATATACTTCAATTTTTTAACACAAGCATGGCAGTGGATGCCACTTCTTCAATTGTCCCTTTACTGGCTTACTTGAATATACTTAGTGTCTGCCTTGTATTAAATGTAAAACTCTTAATGACCTTTAATATTTAAACTGTCATCACTCAATATGAAAATTGTAATAATCATCAGATATTGAAAAATTCAAGAGCTATGGGGCTATATTTCATCTGTAATGAATATAATGTTTCTGAGATAACGAAACTACAATCTTAAACAAAGTTCAGCCAGTGCAGTGGTCCATACTTTAATCCCAACACTCTGGGAAGCTGAAACAGGAGGATTCCAAGTTCAAGCCCAGCCTGGGCACCTTAGCAATTTAGCAAGATCCTATCTCAAAATGAAAAAAAAAATTAAAGGTACATGTTGTTGAGCTCTCCACATAACCATATGTTCCAGAGCCCCTTCCAATGTCAGCACGATCATCCACATCCTGTACCTTCCTGAGGATGCCAAAGGGGAGCACGTGCAGTTCCAGTGGAAGCAGGAGAATCTCCGAGTGGGGGAAGTGTATGAAGCCTGCTGGGCCCTGGATAACATCCTGGTCATCAATGCAGCCCATAGACAAGTCATTTTAGAAGACAGCCTCGACCCAGCGGACACAGGCAACTGGCTCTTCTTCCCTGGCGCTACGCTCAAGGTTTGAGCTCTTTTGCTTTCCTTCTTCTTCTTTTGAAGCCGAAAGCTCAATAAACCAAATTATTTAAAGATAACTATTTTACCAAAACTGCTATTAAAGAAATAGCATTCTTATTTCTCTTGCTGTACCTTTTAAGGATAGAATATCACTATTACAAAACATCTGTTTATTTATTTGTTTCACAAGTATTTTTTGAGAAACCATGGCATCATGTACTGGGCTGAATCCAGGGAGCATAATCCCAAAAAGATTATTTCTTGCCTTTGCATAACTGTCAGTTTGGAGGAGGAAGTTAGGTATTTCATCATGCAAACTCAAAGCTGTTGCTGTTAGGATTTGCTGAGAACATGGAGCATGCAGCATCAAGTCCAGAATTGGTGTATGAGGAAGGTTTTCCTAGAGAATAGGCAACTCACACAGAGACTGTAATTGGGAGGCGGCCAAGTAAGAGGACAGTATTTCTGAAATTGGAAGTCTTGTACATAAAGATTATTAGAAATTAAATGTTTGTGTCCCCCTCAAAATTAACACGCTGAACTCCTAACTAAAGATGATGATAACAGGAGGTAGAACCCTTGGGAGGTCATTACATCACGAGGGTTCCACCCTCATGAATAAGATTAATGCTCTCATAAAAGACACCCAGGGACCTCTCTAGCCCTCTTTCCATCTCACAAAACACAGGAAGAATCAAGTAGTAGGGTCTTACCAGACACCAGATCTTCCAGCACCTTGATCTTGGACTTCCTAGCCTCCAAAACTGTAAGAAACAATTGCTGTTGTTTAAGCAACCAGATCTATGCTATGCTGTTGCAGCAGCACAAACTAAGACAGACTGGAAGGCAAAAGCACAAAGCAAAAGTCATGGATGAAGTCCAAAACAGTTGCCCAATACATTTTAGGTTGAGACTTGTGGTAAATAATTCTAGAGCTATGGCTACTGACAAGACCTGAAAGGTCTTGCTAACTGCTGTGGAGTTTGGACTTTGTGCTGAAGGTGATGGGCAAGGACCAATGGAAGAGGAAAGCACACATGCCCAGAAACCAAATAGGCTGCTGACAACATTCTAATGGAGGTGTGCTGCTCCAATTATGGGAGAAAGTATAGGGAGATGTGGATATATTTTAAAGATTTTTAGGAAAGGAATAGAGAAGACTGGGGACTTGTTGAGAAGATAAGGGAATAGCAGATGTCAAAGACAAGGTTTGGGCAGCTGAGTGGACAGGGTTGTCATTCATTGAAACAGGAAACATAGAAGGAAGAGCCAGGTTCACAGGAAATTGGTCAGTCCATTTTGGATTTACAGATCCCAAAGATCTGGAGGACAAGAGAGAAAAAAGTACTTGGCAGGGGGTTAGAATCAGAAACTCAGAGAAAGATCCAAATTTGGAAATTGTCAACAGTTCTTATGAATGTGAATTGAAATCATGGGCTTGTATGCCCAAGAAGTGTGTGGAATGAAGAAGCAATAAGAAACATGACATTAGACCCTGAAGTAGACCCTGTCATGTTTCCAACATACAAAAAAATGCAAATGCAACTCGGATAATTTTTTTAAATGTGATTTATTGATACAAATAATAATAAATAATCCTGTACTGGCTAAAGATGAGATCAGAGGAAGACTAGCAAGTAGAGTATGAAGAGCTAAAATGCTGATCTCTTTTTAATAATTTTTCAGTTTCTAGAAGAAGGATTGCAAATTACTTTGTAAACTCTTAACACAGGAACTCTCTTGACACAAATAACTTCTTACTTAATCAATCAAACCCTAGTTATTGTACTTCAGGTTGATGAAATTACACCAGTTGAAGTACTAAAAACAGGCATCCTTGGGCTGGGGATTTAGCTCAGTGGTTTCAGCACCTACCTCGCAAGTTCAAGGACCTGAGTTCGATCCCTGGTACAAAAAAAACACAAAAAAACAGGCATCCTGTTTGCTCAGATCAGGAAAACATCTCAGTGAACCTTTTGGAAATTTTATTCTGACAAAAGCCTACCCCGTGGGCCAGGGGTTTAGCTCAGTGGTGCCGCCACCTACCTCACAAGCACAAGCTCCTGAGTTCAGTCCCTGGTACCAAAAACAAAAAACCAAAACAAACAAAACAAACAAAAAAAGAGCCTTCAGCCATGACTTCCTTAAAGCGTCCATACATTCCTTTTGCGTGCGTATAGAAAAGTCTGTGTCAGAGTAGCCTGTATGCTTCCCAGTGCCACTTGATAAAACAGGGATTTCTGCTCTAGTCATTCAACACTGGCAAGCAGGTGCATAAACCCTTTTCCCATGATGATTATTTATCACTTGGTCTCGGTATCCTCTGCTGCATAAATGTACTTTTTCTGCCTCATTTTACAAGCTGTTATACTGATCTAATTAACTGTTCAGTTTCTTAATGCTTGTACTTTGGTATCACCCATGATAAAAATGCATGAAGTGTGGTTTTGCCTCAGTAGTAATTTTAATTAAATTACAACTTTGGGCAGAGTATGTTTTTGCTTTCTGGTCTTTCATCCTACTCATACTTTTACCAGTCACACAGCTGAGAGTTTCCAAAGAACCTAAGTCTAATAATAATTTTTAAAATGTAGTAATGATTTATGTCATTGTCTCTGAGTTGCCTGTCAGGTAGAAATTTTTCTCTGGCATTTCTTTTTACATTTTCAAATAAATGCATTAAGAATTTATGTTTTTAACTAGTTTGCATGACCCTCCTTTTGGATTAGTTCATACATCTCAGAATGAAAAATTTTCTTTTGCCAGGTGATTTAGAGGTCTAGAAATACAAATCATTCATTTAAACTGTATTCACTTATTTGCCAAATATCATTCTTTTATTTGGTGGCTTCTGAGATGAAAACTGAATAAAACCAATTAGAAAACATATTGCAATTTTCCTATTGGTTACAGCCATGTTTCAAGCATTGATTATTTTGAACTTTGACTTGTGAGGGCTTTGTTCATTTGTTCAATCTACACTTTATCTTTCTGTGTTCATTAAATGTTTCCAAGTTATTTCCATCTTAACTAAATCAAAGATTGAGTCTACTAACAACTGAGAAAGTATGCATATTACAGAACAGAGTCATTCAAGGAAAACTTCCAAGCACAAATAGAACTGTTTGGCTAAGTAATGACACCCATTTTTACTGACACGTCTAGTCACTTACTGTTACACACACACATGGGATATACAGATATATTTGTACACACGTGCATATAACTCAAGCTTTATAAGCCTATAAAAAGATGCTGCGTTGGCTCCAGTTTTCATTTGTGGAAGCTGAAGTATAGAGGTATTGAATAACTGGACCGAACACATCACTCAGCAGTGACAGAACAGGAACCGATCCAGGAGTCTGCCTTCAGGGTAATGAGTGTAGACTCACATGCTTCCTTACTGTCCTGTGTTTCTCCCCAACAGCCACCTGTAAATTTGCCCATTTCCCTCCATGACTCTCTGGCTATAGATTAAAAGATACTTGTTTTGTTATACTTCTTGATCTTACACCAGTTTTTTTTCTGTATGTGCTAGATGTTCCTTCCTCCAGATGGCTCTTTATAGACATTAGAATTTAGCAGCTTAGCCCAAGTTCTGGTTACTGTTCTGTTTTCCACATTGTAACAGCTGATTTTGTTTTCAGAATTCTAGTCATTGATCCGTCTCAGGTATTGACTGCTGACCTAAAGACAGCTTAAGGAAAGAAAAGTATTTAAGTCCTAATGGACTCAGGAGGCATTTGCAGTAACCCTCCTGGGAGGTACAGTTAGAGCAGCAGTTGTGGGATTATAAAGAAAGAAATCAAGTGTCTGACCATACCCAAACACATAACATGGATGTCAGAGCCATGAACTGTTCAAAGGGACGCTACTGACCAAATCTCCAGCATCACTCACTCCCTAATGCAAATTACATTTTGCTGCTTCCATACTCAAGACCCTGATGCCTTCCTGTGGGGGTCTGCAGGATACAAACCATACTCCCTAGTGCATACTTCAAAGTCCTTTCCATCTCAGCCCAGCCTGACTTTTTCTTCCCATCTCCTGCCCCATCTTGCTCCAGCATCACAGATACCACCCAGGATTTCATACCTCTGGCCCTTTGGAGATGATTTTCCACATTTTCTTTTTTTTGCCTATTAATTCCTCTCCATCCTTGGGGGTCCAGTTCAAATATCATTGTCTCTGAACTTTCACTTGGTGAATATCTCCCTACCCTCTGTAGCACACAGCAGGGCTTGTTGGATGGGGACAGGATGCAGAAAATGACTCCATTTGCCCAGCGGCCATCCATATTCATTCTAACAGCTCTTTTATCCTGCCCTCTTTGCATGAGAACTGGTCCTAAGAAGGCTGATAGACCAAAAAAATCATCCAGTTACGTTAGTTTCCCACATATCCTTTGTTAGAATAGGAAAAGTATGGGCTTCACAAATTATGCCATTTTTATATGCCATTAAAGTAATATTAAAATCAAATCCGTTCGTTGATTACATTGGACACAAATACTGCCCCTGGTATAAAATAAGCCACAGTGTTATTAGAATTAAGCTTCAGTGCCATTCATTTAGTAGTTTTCATTATTAACTACAAATATTTTTAAATGCTTGTAAGTAATAGAGTAGTGAACCATCCAGCTACTGATCTTGAAATCAGTGTTTAAGGACAACAGGTCAAATAAGGAAAGATAAAAATGAATCATTATCATTCACAGTGCATACTTCCCTTGCCTTCTTTAGCTATTTCCTTTGGTTTCTTTGGTAATACTTAATCCACTTCATCTAGGCCTGTCCTTGTTGATCTCCAGTAGGGCACAGTGATGTAAGACCCAATAGAGTCGTTAGCTTAAGGAGTTACACGATCTGGAGAATTGCAGTCGCAGATCACCAGTTTAAATCTGCCCTGGATTAGTAGAAGGCCATTACCATCTGTTGGCTCATTAGTGATTAATATGAAGTAGATGTATAGGAACTCAGCTTTTAATGTCCGCCCTGCCCTTAGATCTGCTGGGACCTTTGATTGGGAGTTGGAAAGCTGAGGAGGACTCTAGAAAGGTACAGCATCAATATGTTCTTCCAGTATAGCCATCTGTGTTTCCTTCATTCTCCTGCACGTCCGTGGCCCTGCCTGACTCACCTCCCTGGGATTTTACAGAGAACTTTCCCGTGTCAGTGAAAGGTGCACCACATTCTCTTGTCTTCTAATTACTGTCACCATTTTTAATTGCCCATGAAACCCTCAGCAGCGCTTTGTTCACCACCAGGCAAGTAAGGTTTTAAATCTCCATACATAGAGTGCTGCTAGTGCAGGAGCTACCAGAGCACTGCCCTCCTTAGTGATCTCTGGAGGACACAGTCACTGCACTCTCCAAAGGGAGGAGCCTGTGACACAGTGCCAAGCCCCTGTCTTAATTATGGGTTGCAGAGACTGCCTTCTCTTATGGAATACCACATCCTTTTTATAAACTTTTGTATGTGATTTCTAGAATGATCAAGAATTGGTGTCAGTAGTTCCTATCCTGAAAATGTGGAGTACACTGTATCAGATCACCAGCAGCAGTTGGTAGAATAACTTTTGTTACCATAGCTTCTGTCACCTGGCAGCAACTCTATCCAGTGGCTGTGAGTGTTGGTACCACATTCAAGTGTTGAGGGCACATTCTGACACCCAGAGCAGGAGGATAATTTGCCTCAAGGCACTTTCTGGAGCACCAGCTGTGAAAATGGTCATGGTTTTGCCACTGAGGATAGAAGTATATAAGTGGAATTTTCCCGCTTTCTCCATTTAAAATAGTATTAAGGTTTAGCATTTCACCCTGGATAGGATTCTCACATCCAGGAATGACACTTGCAGTGAGATGGAGACCGCATGGATACTGAGTATTATTCAGCGAAAATAATAGTGGCAGTCACTATAATTCTGATCAATAATGGTAATATGATAAGAATGGGAGCAGTACTATTGATAGCATGTACTGAATGCTCTGTGGGTCCCAGCATTATGAGGGAGGCCATGTCCTCAGTTTATAATTGGATAGATGAGCACAGGATGTCTACAAGACCCTGGATGCTCAGCATTTGATATTGGTCGGCTACACTAGGAACTGCTGAACTGGTCCATCATAAGTTAGCTCCTTCCAGCTCCTCAAACATGGATCCTGCAACCTGAAAATATTCTTTCAAGTTCAAAGAAAAGCATGGCATGTAAGTTTATGGGAGGCTCAGCCCAGAGCTGTGCAGCTTCCTGCCTTGCATGGCTTCCTCAAAGAGAAGCCCTGGGAAGGTGCGGGTGTGCTCTGAGAAGAACCCAGGACGGAGGAGTCGGAGAGGGCTGTGAGCAGGGGACTTTTGTTTTTTTCTCCCCATCCTTTAATAATACCTCACTCAGGAAGCAGAACTTCTGGATGGATCAATATCCCATGGAGGTGAATTGTTTGTTTATTTCTATCTGTGGCGACAGCCAGAATTTTTATTTTGAACTCATGAATCACCCATGACTCTCTGATGTGTGCGTGTACATGTATGTGTGTGTAAGGAGGAGGACAGAAAGTGCTCTGCTCACTTGCCATTAATAAATGTTTCTGTCTGCTTTGCTATCCTGCTTATCCTCAGCTGGCAAAGCATAAATCACTGGCTTCTGCTGGCCCTGAAACTGACCTATAGATTAAAAGCAGACCACTGTGAGATAGGTGGTGAGCCACATATTTTCATTTTTAAGAAATCTTCCCACTCTGATTGCTGTGCCTGCACTGCTAATCTTTCTCTATTTATTACCCTAGTTTATTGTGTGGCCAGAATGGAATTCCAGATTACTTCTTCTACACATTTATGTCAACTAGAATTGAGAAGTAAATCAGCACTAAATGTCACAGATTCTGTTATGAAGGTTTGGCCTTTAGAATAGCCTGTGACTTGATCACATGTATTTAAAAGGAATTCCCTTGCAAATAATTACTTTAAATATGCAAATGTATACCAAGGATGTCGAGTAACTAAGGTACAGAATAATCCCTTTCATCCTACTTTGATTTTTAGTTTGAGTGCTTCCCTTTTAATGTTGATAAATTTCCACATTTAATGTTGATAAATATCCAATAGTGACTATTTTCTTAGTTTAACAATCACAAAAGGCTCTGACAAAGCAACAGTGGTGGGCCAGGGATGTAGCTCAGCAGCGCCACACCTGCCTGGCAAGCTCAAGGTCCTGAGTTCAATTCCCAGTACCGGAAAAAAAAAAAAGATAACAGCCATTAGGTAAATCAATAATCCATGAAGGGGAACCATTCATCAGAACAGGAGAATCTATTAATTTTCTTATTGCTCTTGTACATTGCGCATTTGCCAAGTTTGATGTCCCAGTGGACAGTAGGCAAGTCTCCAGTCCTGAAAAAGAATTGCATCTTACATTCTCAGTCTGCTGTCACATGCCTGATATTATTGTCACAAGTTGCTGAATCATCGATGGAAGAAAAAGGTCATTATGTCCAAATTGTGGGAGGAAAAAAACCTTTGTTAATTTGTTTGAAAAATGTAAAGTCACAACTCATGTTGAAGCTAATGAAAAAAAAACTAAAACCAATGGTGAAAGCAAAGATCCTACTAGGGTCATTTTAACCTACTTTTTGTAGTATAACCTCCTAGCAGAGAAATGCCAGCCTACTATAATGCCCAAAGTGTCTTCCATAAAATACTCCATTGTGCACTCCAGAAAAAGCTTTGAGTAATCCATTTTATGATTTTATTTTTTTAGAATATAAAAGATAAATAGAAGGAAATTATATGCTTTTCAGACATGTGCTTTACAGATCGCTGTACTGCTTTTCTAATGAGGATAAACCTGAGCTCAGTAAGACTTGTGGCTAGTCCATGTTCCCGTGTCTTTTTCCATTAAGAATCGGGATGTTAACTATGATTTTCTGGCCAGATTCCAGCATGGTTAATTGCATGCTGTCTATCCAAATTCCCTTTGGTTGGGATATTCTTCACTCCAGATTGTATTGCTCTTATTGTCATATTTCCCCCAAGAGGTGGTTACATGATATTGTAGAACGAGCCAGAATATAATTTGTTAAGCTAATAAGAGTACTTTGGGGATGAAGGGTTAAATGTAATAGTGTGCTTTTCACAATTTCCCCCCAATGAGGCCTATTTGTACAGTAATTAATGTGGGATAGCATTGGTGAAACATGGAAATGAGCCAGATCACCATGACAAGAGTTGCAATAATACAGAAGCAGCTAATTTTGATAAATTCTACAGGAAATAACCATTCAATCAAATCTCCACAGCCTTGGTGCTTGAATGTACTTTTGTTTTTGTTATGTTGTGTTGTGTTTTTGTCTGAAGCTGACACATTTCTTTGAGTTAACACAGTATTCAAAAAGTGAAATTCATTTTATGCTACAGAAACACTTAAGATATAGTGACATTTCCATTGTCTTTGTACCTAGCACTGCACCTAACACAGCACCTAGCACAATAAGCAGCAGACTGACATTCATTAAGGTAAAATTTCTTAAATGAATACATGAGAAGGGGAAGAAAATGAGCATTAGCATTCACAGATGCTAATTTGATTCACTAGTCTTTGGGGTAGGCATGCTCCTTCCATGTCTCATCTCATCCCTACAATTATCCCCATTTCGCAGATGAAAAAACAGAGGCTCAGAGATACCAAATGGCTTTGAGTTTTGAAGCCAAGCCTGCTGAACTATAAAATCTGGCCCTTTGGATCTGAGTCATATTGCAGCCTGGGATCCCATGCATGCGTGGCATGTTTGGCCTTAATTTGAGGAGGCAAGTCTGAAAACATCAGACTCTGAAAGTCAAGTTGATCCCCAAAGACAGGACAAGGTTAACAATGGCCTTTTGGAATTTTACATTGTTATTCTTCCTCTCATTACTGCAATTCAAATCTATCACTATTGCCATTTTAGAATTGTCATAACTATTGCCAAGTAATTATACACTTGTCACAAAATATATCATAAATTGAATCTTTATAAACCTTAGTACAGAGTGGTTCAAAATGTGGTTGCTTAATGAATCCAGAAAATAATGAGGAAAAAAACCACTCCTGAAGCTCCCTAAAATTCAGTCACCGTGGTTGAAGCCATTGTGTTGCCTAGAGAAAATGCACTTCAGCCCGCCCGCACCTGCACTGTGTTCATAGCCAAGCTTTCAGTTTTTAAACTGGCACTAAATTACCTAGAAATTGAATGTGTGGAAAATAATAAAAATTCATTTTGCCCTGTGAGAGAAATCATTCTTTTCCTATTTTTATTTTAAAAGTAAGTAAACTTCTGTACCTTTAAAGACCATTGAGCTAGTGTGTAGGAAATGCATATTTCTATATGATAACAGCCGTAACATAGCAAAAGGCTTAAGAAACACAATGCGATGCAGGCTATAAGCCAGTCAGCTTCCAGCCTACCCCAGTACACATCTCACATTCATCCAGAAGTTCCTATTTCAGTGCATTTTATTTCTGGCTGGACAGTGGCTAATTTATGGCTCTGCCAACAATGCCATTTTAATTAATTTTATTCATCTTATTTCTCTTTCCTCTGCTCCTCATATCTCATCTGTTTGCATCACCTAGATTTTAATTAAAAAACCTCTCCTCTCTAAGGAGCAATCTGAAGTGGCAAAAATAATCACTTAAAATATTACAGTCATTAAAAAATTGGCTGTGGTGGAAGCCATGCATTTTCAATTTTCCTACAAATGATGTTTTAGCTTCCTTTTAAAGTGCACTTCGTATCTGAATTGTCTGCCACCAGCCAGCTTGGCTATCAAAAATGGTCTTCCAGCTGGGTAGGCTGAGTGACAAGTCCTTAATGGAGGAAATGGATGGCTCTCTGCTCATGGGGAGGGGAAGGCATACCAGGCAGATTTCATTCCATCTGCCACCAGCTCTCTGCAAGCTGGCATCACCCAAATACCCAGTGTACTCATTCCAACCAAAAGGATATCTTCAAAAAATAGATTATCAGGCTATAGATTCCTGAAAGAATCATTAAGGCCATTAGACCCCCAGGGAGATAATATTAAGAGATGCCTCTGTGTCCCTCTTCGATGAAAACCTAATTAAACAATGGTGGTGGTGATTGTAAGTTCTTTTACAAGTCCAGGGGTGAAGTTGTGAAAATTTTCAGCCGAGTATAGGGAACAACCTTAGGAAAACGCTAACCTGAACTGTGGCCAAGGACTTGTTATACAGAGGAATTTGCACTGATGTTTCCTGTTGATGCTTCTATGAATGGCAAATTCTTGTCACTTCATTACACTGTGTTCTGCATGTCAAGTAAAGGAAACCCATTGAGGAGCAAAGTAGAAAAATATGGTTGATCGACAAAGAGAAACACAGAACGACTATTTTAAAGGATTTTTAAAAATTGAGTACCTGCTAGTACTTTGAGGTTTAAAGTGTGTGTCATCAATCAGTACTAAAACAATAAGTAAAAATAATAACTGGTAGAATAATCAATGTACATTAGGAGGGATAGAAATAGAAAAATTTAATCATCTGCAGAAATTGTACCTTTATTTTACTCAAAATAAATGCTTGTTTACCTGATACATATTCAATCTAAATCAATCAAAAGTTATGACTCAGAAAGTTACATGTGATATATAATGATTTGTTCAGAAAAACCTGATAAATTTTCATGATGCTCAAAATAAAGTCGCCCTGAATTCCAAAATATTCTTATGTTATCAGCTGAAGAGCTTATGTATCTCACTAAGTTAGACATTTAATTGTTTGTTGAAATTGTCTAGATTTTAATTGTTATTGCATATAAATGACATGAGTTTGAATAGATGCTGAACAAAAACAGCTGGGTATTAAAATTGAAAGCAGTTTCCTGAAGTTCTTTTTATACTTTCAATGCGCGATTCACTTGGATTTTTAGCGTAGTAGATTGATATTATACAATGCACTTTCATCTGTGAGAAAAGTGGCTTCAGTCATCTTATATTATAGAATTTTCCAGTGTTTGAAGAATATTTGATAATCTGCCAAAATTTGGAGGACTCTTAAAGTTCTAATTGATGGTTTTATGTGCCCTGATAATGCGTGAATGTTTGCATATTCTTGCCATGTTGTATAGTAGAACATATTCTTGTTCATTTTACTAAAAAAGGTTTTAATTTGACATGAAGAATTTAAATGACTATTCTGATGAGAAACAAAAATAATTTTACTCTTCTATTTGTCTATCACCTACTGCTAAGAGCATGGAATATACGACCATATTTTAGGCACATATTCAGAAATAATGATTATTTTACAGCACTTAGAAGTTTCAAAAAATACTTCCTTATATATTTCTAACAACCTGTCTAGGGAATAGCAGTGATTTTATTCTTCAACCTGAGAAACTGAGGGATAAGGATGTTAAATAACTTGTGCAAAACCTCCTTAGCCATTAAGCACAGAAAATACATTTGAACACGCCTTCTGATTCCAATCCCCAGTTTCTTGAGAATGAAGAGTAACTGAGTTCTCATTCTTTATCATCTCAGTCATTTCCTTCCTCAGTACTTTCCTTGATTCAAGTCAGTGCTGAATTAATTGATTTAGATTCTAGGGGAAAGTTCAAGCAACCCTTCACCAAGCAGCCCTGGTTTCCCATGCATAGGCAGAGAGATGCAGAAAGAAACATGTGAAAGCTTCAAACTATCTCAACCCAAATACATTCAGCTATCAATTTGTAATTTGGAGAATATCTGGGAAATCAACCTAATCCAAGACAAATTGAGCCCCCATGACTTGCCCTATAAGAAAATTAATGTGATGCTCTAATTTGCTTTGTAATAAATTTAGGGATCCACAGAAGGAGAACACAACACTGGCCCTCTGGCTTGCCCAGAACCTCTAATACAGAGCCCACAAATAACCAACTCTTAGAGAGGGGGCTCCATAGGCCCATTGCTCTCAAGTGGCTCAGGAATTCAGCTTGGCCAACCAAACCATTTCTTAAAGCCTAGTAGCACCCTACTTGCTCATTTGACTTTCAGGGAGCATCTTGCTGTCACTGCCAGCCTTGAAAGCACTGGGTTCTGATCAGAATACGAGGCAGAAAGCATCCTGATCTCCTCAGTGTGGTGCAGAGCACAGAAAGCTGGGTATATTCTGTGCATCTCCAGATTCTGCTGCCTAGAAAATGACAGCCTCATCTTGATTAGAGGGGAAGGAAGATGGAGCCACTGCCTGCTGAGCTGTGGCTGCTGGCTTAGGGTGTGTCACAGGCTTCTTTTGATACGGTGTCACCTTACTAAGACTACAAAGAAGAGAACATTCCAAGAGCAGTACTTCTCCCCTCTGCACCTGGAAAGGGCGCTGGGCTCCTTTGAGAGAAGAATAAAGCTATTTGATAGAAAGGACTAGGAGTTTTCAGGGCAAAGACCCAAACTCACTATTATTTAAAAAAACTGCCCTGTTTGTTCAGTTTTAGCTTTAATACTGAGTGTTGTTCATTTACTATAAATTGGTTGAAAACAGCCCTATGGGGACTTTAAAACTGTATCCAAAACTATGCCATTCTAGCCTCATAGGAAAAACAATTCCTACTGGTTTTTAGATCCTACTGATATTACAGTTGGTTAAGATTTATTTGAAGGGAAGTTTTTTTCCAAGTTTCTTTCTTCATACTTACTATGGTCAATATTACTTATATTTCATAAGCTGACATTATTGTGGCTATAGTAGTAAAATGAATATTTGATAACTAATTTTTAGTAGTTACACAGTTGCAAATGGCATGTTCATCCACCAGATGTGAACAGTAAATTAACTAACAAAAAGGTCCTTTGAAATATACTTTTGCTTTTCAATTACACCAATTCACTTTATGAGACTAATTTAACTATATGCCATCCAGTTTTTAAAGAATTTTACTTTTTACATAAATTTTCTATCTCAACTAAGTTTAAAATGTGCATCAAGTACATTAATAATTTAAATCTCAGGAAGGTAGCAAAAATTATGTATTAACAGTTTTCAACTATTAACAAACAATTCTGTGTTAAATGAAACCAAAAATGAAATGATTAAATGGATATTTAGTCAGAAATGGCCAAAGTTTCGTGTTAGGTAAGTCATTCTATTACACAAATATATTACTGAAATTATAAATTATTTCCTTCACATGAACAGATTTTTCATGTGTGATATTCCCTTTTGTATTGATCTCTGCATCTTGGTATTTATTCCAGGTAAGCGAGGGCCACAGTTGAGCAGGATCAGGAGATAACAGTGAAGACTGTTATTTAGAACTCAGTGGGTTTTTTATTAGGAAAGTAAACTTTGCATTCTAGTTAGCATTGGTTGTCTTTACAATATGCGTGGTAACAGAGGATCCCTGGATTTCTCATTACTTGATAATTTATATTTACTGTTAAAGAAACTAAATTCTAGCTTTGATCAATATGTCTAGGTGAAGAATTGTGCATAATGAGCTCATCTTAGCATCCACAATTACTGCATTTGAAGAAGATTCTCAACAGTGGGTTCAGGCCATATCCTGCAATATTATCTAAACTGACGATGGGCCCAGGCTGTGTGTATCTTAGTGGTATGACTCCTTTAAGATCATACACTCCTACTCTCTTGAATTTCTGGAAACTGTATTTACTCTTCCAATCTAGTAGCATGTCTAATTCCAACCCAGTTGGTTTTACCAGGTGTACCAGTTTAATTGTCATACAACATCTCTTTGTACCTGTATCACCATTGTTCTAGCACACCATAGCCAAAAGAATAGTGTAGAGATTATCAAGACTACCATATAAGATCTTTTACATTCAGGCTCCAGTCTAATTCTCAAATCACACCTACTTATCGCCTTTGTAATTCATTCATATTTGTCCTCCAGCTTGGATTTCTGTTTATCCTTTCTAAAGCCAATTGAAGATTAGCTCATGCATGAAGCTTGTTTGTCTACACCAGCCCTACACATGGTGATTTCTGTCTTCTCTCACTCATTGGCCATATGGCAATATGCTGCCTAGCATGAGGCCTCTCTTTGATATTACTCAACTAGAGTGGAATTTTTGAAAGCCAAGATTGCATGTTATTACATCATAAACACCTCCCCAATACCTTATTTAGTACCTTTTACATAGTGATTTCTCCATATAAGAATTACTGATTACCTGAAAAGGAATAGCCATGCCATCTATTCATTTAGTTATTAAACTACTCTACAAGTATTTCTGAATGCCCACTGTAGGCCAGTGCTCTAAGACCCAGAATACAGTAAGGAACAAAATAGACATGATCTCTGCCCTTCAGAACTCTCAGTCACTGGGCAATTTTTTTTTCATTTCTATTTCATTTTAAGAGTCTTAAAAATTGAAAACGACCTTTGGTCTTACATATATTAACATTTCCCTATATGTGACCAAAATTGTGCTTAATGCAAGCTTATAATTTTGAGAAATACATATTCAGTTTCTTCAACTCCAGAATTTGATTTTGCCTTTGATTACTCACTTCAAGCTAAAAAATATAGGTTAAAAAAGGAGACTACAAGAAATTCATTTTTAAAAAATTCTTTGCAAGTGTTCTTTTGGAAACTGACAAAGTCTGTGACTTGCCAGCTCTTCCTTGGGACCATCATGCACTGCTTAGGTCTGGTCAGAAACTTCCTCAGAAGCTGTCTGAATATATACGATCATATCTGGGATTACTTTGACCTTTTCTGTTTTCCGTGTTTTCATTAGCTGGCTATTCTACTTATATCCCATTTACAGACAAATTGGGAAAGATTTGAATGGCAAGTCAGAAATATATGGAATATTGAAAAGGTCAGTGTGATTTAGCCCATAACCACAGAATTTAAAATATAGAGCAAGTCATTATCAGACTTAATTTCCACAACAAGGGCTATGATAAAGATGGGAAAGTATTCCAATTAAAATATTCTTGTTTCATACTGAAGGCTGAGATGGCAAAGCTCAAATGCCCTCTTGTCTCCTTTTTTTGTCATAATTTAGTAAGTTAGAATGAAACAGCAATTTAATTAACAAGGCCGAAAAAAGGGGGGGGTAACAAGCCCCTTTGATTTGCGAGTCCATCATAGAGGGAATAATATAATGGCTTTCCTAAAAACTCAAATTATACATGAGTAAGACAGATAGAGCTACAAAACCAATTCAACAGCCACCCTGTGCTCTCTTTTTATCTACAGCATAGCTGTCAGTCAGATGGGAACTCCATTTATTTCCATGGAAATGAAGGCAGCGAGTTCAATTTTGCCACCACCCGGGATGTAGATCTTTCTACAGAGGATATTCAAGAGCAGTGGTCAGAAGAATTTGAGAGCCAGCCTACAGGGTAAGTAATTGTTATCTCCCATGCTGTGTACAGCACTTAGGTTTATTCCACTGGACATATTTTAAATGCATATTTGTTAAATAGCAAAAGCATACTTAGAGCCATACCGATGATTCTTATCATAGACAAGACAGAAGGGGTACACTTGTCCCAAAGATTCTTTATTAGGTAATCAGCTACTTTTATGCATATTAAAAATCTGTGGCACAAATATCTTTAACTTCACTTGAATCGTTTATATCTCATCTTAATTTGTTCAGCTTTTACTGGGAATATGGGGTGTTTTTTTTTCAATATTTATAGACTACAAAATTGTTCTGCTACCATTATATTGAGATTTTCAGTTGTCTTCCTGGGGTCTGAGATTTATAGATGCTGCTACCTGATTTTCTTTGGAATGTGTCTTTGATCTATAAAATTTATCTTTGAGAGATTTATAAAGGAGGGATTTGGGACTGAGATTGAAGCAGAGGAGCCTTGAAGCACTGTGGATGGCTTGGTGGTTAGTATTTTCTTGATGTTTGTGCTGTGTGCCTGCTTCTGAATTCTGGGTCCCTAAAATATCTCCTACTGATGAAACAAACAGTAAGTTCAAGTTGAAAGAAAATAATAGATTCAGAAAATCAAAATCCATTAGTTAGTATGAGTTGGAAGGAAATTCTAGGAATTTCTTGGTTCCCACTTGGCTTTTCCTTTTGTTGTAACTACACATAATCAGAATACCAGGTATTTGTTTTCTAGTCTGTATTTCTCATATTATGATAAGGACGAATGAAATTAACATAAAATGTAGTTTCATAATAAATATGGAATAGCAATAATTTAACTGTTACCTGTGAGGAACTTTTCCAGAACACAACAACATTTGAAAGGTAGTCATAGTGCTCTGATCTCAAAACAGATTGAACTTCCAAGAGCCTGAGTGGCAAGAAAGCTGATGTTGCTCTCCTTACTGCACTTCCTGTGCTTTGCCCACGAACTTCATTGAGACCCTGCAGCCTGAGCCACCACAGCTGCCATGTTGGAGTCTGCCAAATGATGTGTTTCCATTGCAGCCAACACAGGCAGCCCTACCCCTCCTGCCTTGGGGGACTCTCTGTGGTCCAGCCTTTGGCTCAGGTCAGGGTTAGCCGCAAGGGATGCTAACACTCTGCGTGTCTCCACCCCATTAGGACCCACCATTGTCCTCTAGGCCAGCACCAGTGCTCAGCCCCTTCAGTCCACATCTCTCTTCTCCTCCAAGAGAAGACATCAAGGTGCTTGTCACCTGAAGCTCCATGTCCAGTGCAGCTCCTCAGCCACCACTGCTCCTTTTTGCCCTCCGGGCCTCCCAGGGCCAGGCTGCTCCCTTGGGTAACCTTGGAATACAGGAAAGCTCACTGCACTCTTCTCACAGAGCAGAGAGAGGACAGTCTCGGGGCTTCTGTGTCTGTCTTCTGGAGACAGCAGATCTATTGGCAGCAAATTATTCTTTCCTTCGGACCCTGATATGGAAGACCAGCTCTGTTCCCTCACCTGGCTCTGCAGTCTGACTGACTGCCCAGGAGGGGAGGCCCAATATTCTAGCATAAGACACTCACTAACAACCTGACTCCTTCCATCCCTGTGTCAGTGGAGAGTCATCCTCTCCATTGAGCCCCACACGCCCTGAAGTCTCAGGGGATTCCCCATGTTACCAGCTGCCATCTCACAAAAGCAGAGATGAAAGCACAATTTAATCTCCAGGAGTGCCATTCTGATTGCACATATACCCTAGACACCTGCCTGTTCTCTCTCTCTCTCTCTCCCTTTCCCTCTCCCTGGTCCTCTTTCTTAAAATGCAATATCTTAAATGTCTCTACATCCCTCTCTGGCTCTCTTTCTCTGGCTTTCTCTGTTCTCTCTCTCTCTCTCTCTCTCTCTCTCTCTCTCTCTCTCTCTCTCTCTCTCTCTCTCTCTCTCCTCCCCCCCACACTCCCATGCCAAGGATCAAACTTAGGGTCTCACACATGCTAAGCGCACATCTTTTTTTCAGTACTAGGACTCGAACCCAAGGCCTTGGCTCTAAGCTACATTCCTGGCCCTTTTTATTTTTTGTGCTTTTGAGACAGAGTCTCACTTAGTTGCTAAGTTGTCCAAGCTGAGATAGAATTTTGGCTCCTCCTGCCTCAGCCTCCTAAAGTACTGGGATTTCAGGCCTCCTAAAGTTCTGGGATTGTAGGCATGCATCACCATGCCTGGCTTTCTAAGTGCATGTTGTACCACTGAGGTACACCCCCATCCCACTACTCTTATTCTTTGGGGGAGAGATAAAATTTATTTTGCCTATGGCTTTCATAGATGTCTATTCCCTCTCCCAGAATGTTCCCCCCTTTTTAGTTTGTCACATTAATGTCTACCCATTAAAGAACAGAAGAAATGCTTTGGTAGGAAGACAAATAGTCCATCCCGCTGTTAAATAACATTTATGGAGACTTGCTACAAAAACATGGAAAAGATCTTTATGAATTAAGCTTAGAAAGGTATTGACTTCACACATATTTTAGAAAATTAATACAGTAGTCCAGAGGAAAGCTGGCAGGAATCTGTATGTATTCCAATTACAGATGACACATTCATCTTCACACAGCACTGATGATGTAGGAGAATTTTTGCCTCCGGCCAAATCCGTGATCCCCCAAAACAAAGAAAGAAGGAGCTGAAAGCATTTATGCCCCCAACAGAACACAGGGGCGCTCCAGAGGGAAATCCTTCCACCCAGCACTCAAGTGGATCCTTCCACTTCTTGGCTGACTCTAGGGACTGCAGATTTTCTAGGCTTCGTCACAGTGGAGGAGCCGCTGCTCGCAGGATGTGGCCTTGCCAGCCGTCCCCTGTCCTGATAACGCGATAATGTGCCTGACAGAAGCACCTGTGTCACTCTAACAGCCATCCAGTTGATTCTGCTAAATTCTAAAAGCAGCTTCATTTATTCCAGCAACTACCCCTTAGGTTTGCTTGTGGCTTTTGCTCCTAGGATATGAGGCCACACTTCCAGAATGACTCCACTCGCTGTCTCTTTTGTAATAGTTTTTCATCATAGTTTCAGGGGGAAACCCTTTCACAAAATCAAATTAA
Source organism: Heterocephalus glaber (assembly GCF_053883595.1). Taxonomy (NCBI): domain Eukaryota; kingdom Metazoa; phylum Chordata; class Mammalia; order Rodentia; family Bathyergidae; genus Heterocephalus; species Heterocephalus glaber. The sequence goes on from NW_028258156.1 coordinate 25,164,028, forward strand.
CGTGGCACAGAAAAAAAGTAACAGTTTGGTGGTGAAATGCTTGATGTGTTCTACTTCTTTCCCAAGCTCATTGAATATTTGTCTCATTCTTCCCTTCAGCCACTGCCATCCACCAAAAAAGCTACTATTCTAAGTTCAGCTGCTAAAATAGATAGAAAATGTCACTTAAAACAAAATTGTCTGAGGTTACTTTTTAAACATGTTTTTAATTAAATTATTAATATAGTATGATACTTTCATATCGGTATTTTTCTTCCATAAGAATCATGAGAGATGTAGTGGTGCAGGCCTATAATCCCAGCACTCTAGGAGGCTGAGGCAGGAGGATCACAATTCAAGCCTAGCCTGGGCAACTTAGCAACTTAATGAGACCCTGTCTCAAAATAAAATTTTTTAAAAGGGCTAGGGATGTAGCCCAGGGAAGAGGCCATGGGTTCAATCCTGAAAACCAAAAGAAAAATTATGAGAGGAAAATATGTTATCCAAATAATGGTTCAGAATACTTCATATGAACAGGAACAGAGAAAAGAAACCCACTAAGTTATGATTTATATATATATATATTTATATTATATATATTTGAGGGGGGCGGGGAACTACTTTCCCAGTTATCCGTATGTCCCACCTTTGAATCAAACTGCTTGATCTCAGATCATAAAAGGTAACCTTGCCTTTCACAGCACTAGGCTCTCCCAAACCCCACACGGGTAGCTTTATTACTTTTTGAGGAGGAGTTTGAGGGGTGATTTTCTCTTTTCTTTTACCTAAAGAAGACACATCTGTTAATTCAGCAAGGGCGAAACTTTAATACATACATTGGTATTTAGTGGGAGTCTTTCTGAACTTTGGCTTAACCTAACACGTCATTTAATTAGCAACTACCAAATCTCACCTAGCTAAGACTGTCTTTAGATGGAGGGCTTTGGAGAACCACGCACTGCAGTACACTTGCCCTCCATCCCAAATGCACAGGTTGTTTGTTTTTACCACTCACATCCCTTTTTCAGAAGAAACTTGTTGTTGTTTTTTTAACTTTCACCAGAATATTCATCCTAAAGAGAAACTGCACACATGTAATGCCAGTTAGAAGATTAAATCAAAACAGCAAGCTGTAGTCTTCCCCCGCTGCCCAAATCCTTGGAAATTAAGAATATGAGCAATTGGGTTTATAATGATATTATAAAACAAGAAAATACTCTCCAGTTGGGCCAGGAATCTCAGAGAACGGAAGGAGGGAACCAAAATTTAAAATGTATGTTGAGAGAGACCCTGTAAATGGCACTGCACTGCAAGTCCTGGATGCTGGACACAGGAGTCGGGGTCCCCAGGTTGCTGGGGCAGGGACTGCTAAGCAGGCGAGCCCCTCACTACACCCAGGAGCAGGGGTGACGGGTGCTTGGGGTGGAGAAGCAAGCAGTGTCCTGGTCCTCAACAAAAACAAGTCTGCCCGCAGTCTGGGGATTTTTACATTGAAACCAGGAATTGCAGATACAAATTTAAACAAATGATCTTGGATCACCAACTTTGAGAAAAATCAACTTCATTTTTCAAAAACTTCCAACCAGAGAACTAAGAGTTGAATAAATGGAAGCAAAGAGAAATGTAAACTGTATAACTAGCACAGCTGATATCCTCAGAGGGCTAAGAGAACATACTGTATTTGTGAAACTGGAAGAGAGTTCATAAGAAAAAACAAAACAGAAGTGCGAGAAATGAAAATATATGATGATCGAAACAATTTTACTGGATTCCCTGTCACGAAGTTTCATTGCTGAAGAACAAATTGGTAAGCAAGAGCTTTTAATCTTGACGTATCCTGTCTCTGGGTGCAGGGAAAGAGGATGTTGAATATGGGGAGAAGAGCAGTACACCTAACGTTAGAAGTGGGGGAATTCAGAAGGTAGAGGAGCTACATAAAATGAGATATTAAAATAAAAAATTCTAAAGTTCTCAAGATTAACAAAAAGGAGAAGAGTAAAGAGGAGGCCTAACTTCTATGAGTGAAAAAAAACTGTTTAGCATGATGAGTGGAAAAAGACCCAGTTGTCAACCACTGGAGAGAAACTGCAGATCACTAATAAAAGAACAACTATTAAAAACTCCTCAGTGAGACTTGCTGTACTTTTCTTGCTGTCATTAAGCCTGTTTTCTAAGAAAATAATTATCTTAAACCTCTGAGGGAAAATTGTTTGGAATGTAAAATTCTTTCTCTTACCAAACAATCATGAAATGTTAGAAAACAATAAAAAGCTTTTCAGACACACGGATTTTGTAAAGTTTAGTACTCCTGAACCCTTTTTGAAAGAATTTCTGGAAGATGTGTTCCTGAGGATTAATTAATCCATGAGGAATATAAGAAACTCAAGGGAGCCAGGGAGCATGTAAAAAGTAAAATTTGCAGTTTAGTTCAAATAAATATTGATTGTTTAAAATGTTTGATGAGAATTTAAAATTTAAGCTCGAAAGACTTCAGTATGAGATTACAGAGGGTAGATGAGAGGAAACGAAAGGATTAAAATGCTGCCAGAGTTTTTTTTTTTTTTGGAACCAGGGATCGAACTCAGGTCCTTGCACTTGCGCAGGAGGCGGCAAAACCACTGAGCTAAATCCCCAGCCCAGAGTTCTTAACTTGGTTAGAGTGAGAATAAAGGTGTTGCTTAACTCTTTTACATTAATGGAAAGCTATGAGTATAAATAGAAATTTATGTCTTGAAAAACTAGATAAGCCAGATGTAGGCTATATAACAACATGGAACAAAGAAGATAGGTTAGGAGAGTTATGAAACGTAAATAAAATTCAGGATGAGTAGAAAACAGAAAACAATTTGTCAGCAGCCAATTCAAGCGTCTCAGTAATGTGAAAATTTTGAGCAAGTTGTATTCATTTATTGACGGAGATTCTCACCGTAATTTTTTTAAATCAGCTGTATGCTTGTCCTTTATGAGAAGTTCAGCCTTAAATAATGTAAGAAGTTGAAAGTGAAAGAGAAACTAATATATTAGGCACAGGGAACAAAGAGGGAGTGAGGTATTTTAAAATTATATAGAATAGAATTCAGGCTTAATTATCAAAGGAGAAAAGGGGATCTTCTGCCCATCATGCAGAGCACTTTGCACAACACATGGTGCCTAATAAGCAATCAGACAAGTCAGAAATACTGTTTTTCCAACCATAACTACTCTCACTAATGTGATGCAGTCCAAAAGGCTCTCAGAGGAAAATTATATTCACATTAGTTAATAAGACATAAAGAAAGCACAAAGGTAAGTAGGCCAATGAAACCTAAGTCATTCTCTAAATACAAGTAAAATCATCAAGAAAAAACCATTAGTTAAAATGAAAATCGTGTGTTTAAAAACCATACAAGGTGCTCAAACAAATTATGGTAAACTTGTTACAAGCTATTAAAAGACATGTACCACGCCTTGTTCTAGTTTTCTTTTGACCCAAGTTTGAATATTGCCTTCTTTTTATAAGAAATTTGCTTTTATGTTCATAAAATAAAAATAGTAATTTTTCCAATAACAAAAGTAAATTAAGTAAATATAAATAAGCTTTACATACTGAAATCCTTCTGGAACTCCCACTAAAAATTCTAACAATGCAAACCCCACAGTGCAAACAGTTTTCTTTCAGCTAAGTATGATTAATGATTGTCTTAGCAATAATGTTTTGCATACTCTACTGTGATGTCATCAAAGATTGATACTCTTAATTCTAACGTGGAGAAAAAAGCAACCATTACAATTTAGAAATTCACTTGAATTACCACTTTGACATATTTTAAAACAAAAATAGCACTATATTTTACAGAAGGAGAAAAGGGAAAGTAACATTTATTGAGACTCTGTAATGTTCCATGCCAATACATTGTTTTTACTAAACGATCTCCAATCTAGGTTGTATTATTGTCTTAAGAGTGAGAAAGCTCTGTTTTCCAGCCATCCTGAAACTAGTATTCCTTATTAGTATTATTCCAACCAGAGTGTAAATAAGCATGATGCACGTAATAAAATCCTAAAGCAAAACTGAATTTGAGTGAAATACAATGGAAGAAAAGAATGTTTTCAATGCAATGCATGCTGGGAAGCCTTCAGATAGAGCTCCTCCGTTGCCTCCATCTAAGCTGTCATGGTGGAGGGAAAACCTATAAATGCAATGAAAGTGGGGAAGCCTTCAATGAAATGCACACCTTGCTAGACTTCAGAGGACTCTTACTGACGATAAACCTCATGAATATAAATGAATGTGGTAGAGCCTTCATCTGTGGCACATCCCTTATTAAATATCAGAGAATATATCTCAAATACACCCTTTATGAATGTAATAAACATTTTCCCCTAGCAGAATTCATATAAGATTTTTTAAACTTATGAATTTGGTAAATACAGTATAGTATCTTACAGCATGGCCTTATTCTGTATCTTAGTTCATACCTGAAATTGTCATCTTTAGATAGTTTAATATAACCTGGAGACTATTAACAAAATGAATTTTCATATGTAATATGAAATATTCCACTACCTTTAGTGCCCTTTATGCCAACATTAGAGGAAAAAAATCTGATTAAAATATTAGACCTCTATTTCCTATGTTTATATTCTTAATATTTCCACCAACCTATTATGAGGTAATTTAAATTTTCTTTCTGAATTATAATACATATAAACTGAATGCCTTGTCCTTTATCTATTCTAGGTTTTCTCTCCCCTTTTGGAAATTATTTGCTTGTTGCCAAGCAGATCTGTAAAGTAAAAGTCAAAAGTACCCTCATGCTAATTCCCATTCCTCACTGAAAACATAGGCATATATTCATTCAGAAATATTTCTATTACAAAGAAAACCCCACTAGAATCACTCTTGGTATATTATACTTTAACCTGAATTTTTAAGAACAAAATAAGATATTATGAAGATCTCTTCTTTTCAGTAAATATGAATCCTCTCTACTTCAAAAAAGGGAATATACCAGTTTATCTAGCAGAACCCCTCATGATAGACAAAGAATATTATAATAAACACTCGTGTTTGTTAAAATATTTCTGAAAGATAAATTGAAGATGAAGTAAATAAATGGGAGGTTCAAATACGCATGTGCATGTTATGGTTCCAATATGAAATGCTCCTCAAAGGCCACGTGCTGAAGGCTTGGTCACCAGCGGTGATGCTGTTGGGAGCTAGAGAAGCTGAAGGGGTGGGGCCTGGGGGACTTACTGAGGTCAGAGGGCTGTGTGTCCCGGAAGCGGATGTTGAGACCCTGGCCCCACCTCTTCCTGTCTCTTTTTTGCCCAGATGCCATTAAGACTGTGACTCAGGCCAGATGCTTGGTTATGAGGCCGTACTATCTGAACTTGTTTGCCCACCCTCCATCAAAAGCACGAGAAAACCACCAAAAAAATGAGAAAATGCATTTACTCACAATTTGACCAAACTGGGAGGGCAGTTAGTCCACCCTCCTCTAACACTCAGAAGCACTTTAGTACTGGCAGGCAGGTAGGTAGCACAAAAGCCAGAAAACGCGTACGCAGATTCAGCCGATCTCTGGCTCAGAAAATTGTTGAAAGTCTGGGGTTGGAAGTCGGCGCTCTCAGAGTGGGGAAGCAGGACAAAGAGCTGAGCTTTAAAGTCCTAACTTGTCAGCTCTATTTCAATTTCTGCGTTTCACCATGAAATGTGCCCATTTGCTCTACCGTGCGCTCCCCATTGTTTCTATTCTGCCTCACCAAGTGGCCAGGGACTGAAGCTATAACGTAAAATAAAATTTTCTTCCTTTAAATTATTTATCTCGGGTATTTTGCCACAACCTGAAAGCTAACACAGTGTACTATACATATGTATGTCTGTATATAATTTCAATTTTGATGGTTATTGCCAAATGGCCCTTCAAAAATATATCATTCTTAAAAGTATTAAAAGTATAAGCTTCTTAGAACACAATTACTCCAATTCACAAAGCATTCCAGAATAACTTTCTGGAATCAGCTTTCTACCTAAAAACATCTTCAGATTATTTTCACTTGGTAAAATACTGCTTTTTTATGACACAAAAATAGTCTTATTTTAAAATATAAATTAAATATTATTGTGACTTTGCTGTATGTAAAGAACAAGATTTCCTTAAGGCATTTTATTGATTAAAAAGCTTTTTCTCTGTGCTCCAATACCACCTCTATTTGTAATAAATAATAGATACCAAAGTATTTATAATAAATAAGATGGGGCTTTTTATTTTATAATTAGTCATAAAAGAAGAAATACATTTTTATGTTGTACGGAGTTTATCCCCTTAGGCAGACATTTCTTCAAATGCAAACTGCATTTCTTTGGGGAAAACAAACTACACAGAGGAAATACTCTTTTTTGAGAAAAATTGCATTACCATCCAAGATATTGCTAAAACTACAGAGCTCTGCAAATAGCCACTGCTGGTCCTAAAGATTTGGTTATATTGTAAATTCCTAATTTTACACCATGTAATTATTATGTTAGGAGAGGGGGTTTCTGGTTTTGTTTTGTTGATTTGTGTGTGTGTGTGTGTGTGTGTGTGTGTGTGTGTGTGTGTGTTACTGGGGTTTGCACCCAGGGCTTTTACAATGAACTTCACCCTTTCTTTAAAATTTTTATTTTGATACAGGGTCTCCCTAAGCCGCTCACTTGTACTCCTTCTCCCTCAGCCTCCCAGAGTGGGAATTATAGGCGCATACCACCACACCTAGCTAGGGACTGTATCATTTTCTTAAGTGAAAAGTGGCGACAACTTTGTGACCATTCAGATCAATACTCTGACGTTCAGGAAGGTGACTCTCCCTGAAGACGCTCCCTATCCTCTTCCCAAAGCTTTACCTGAGTCCACTTCAGCATATTTTGCCTCTGAACCTGCTTGAACCAGTGTTTATACAAACTCATGAAAGAATGAGCTTGTGCTATATCAAGTTCCTACTGAACTGTAAATAAATGCAGGGTAATTTATCCGAAGCAATGAGACTTTTATAAAAGATACGATTTGAAAAATTTAGAAAAGCAAATTTCTCTCTGCTTTCTCTTTAAATTTTTCATTCCTCTTGACTATAAATATTTGGGTTTCTAAAGAAATTAACTTCAATATTGTTTTATCTTCTAACAGTCTTAGTAGGAAAAATAAAAACTAATTGAAAGTAAAATTGAGATGTTGTACTTTAAAATAAAGATTGAAAATACATATGCAGTCTAAATATCTTCTCATGTAGCTCTATCTGTGGTAGAGATGGTAAAAAGGACTCATTTAGATTAGACTAAAAACATTATTTATGACAAATAAGAGAAAGCAGCTACTAATCTCATTTCTCACTTGAATAGAATATTCTGCTAGTCTATGGCAATTCCATCTTTTTCAATCTATTTTTTCACTTTAAAAATACTCTAAAGCAGATAGATGTCTAAGAGAAGCCCTCATCTGCATCATTTATCACCTTAACTGGCTTTGTGGATCAGTAGGCTGAGTGCTTTAATTGGGATAAATGGAGCAAGTAAAAGACCAATGAACCAGTGGGGAGTTTTCATGTATGCATCAAGAGAAGCTCCTGGGTAGTTTAAAAGTGAGCCGGTAGTCAAGAGCTGTTTTAAAAGTTGTCCTTTGTGTTCTTTAAGCGATTGGTATAATCTGTTAAAATACACAGAATTCAGTTCCTAAGACTTTGGTCCCAAATCTATTATAACTGAGATGGTTCAACATATCATCCCGGTGTGGTACCCTCTTTAGAACTCTAACTGTTAAGATAACACCAAACTGGGAAACAAGACATTTCAGTCTTTGAGCTAAACAGGCAGTTGGCCTCAGGCAAGCAAGTTTACTTCCCTCTGGGTGTCCTAGTTTCCTCCCTGGACAGACAAGTTAGTTGTATAAATAACAAAGGCCCAATTAGATATGACTGGAAATACAGAGGAGAAAGACAATTATAAAATATTTTAAAGTTTAAAGTATGATGCACAAATTCAAAATATTAAAATTTCTCATAAACCATAACAATTATAAAATTATACATATAGAACCATATACCACAGTTTTAAATAAGTCACATACCTCCATCAATATCTGTTGCCAGACTTGTGGTATTGTAGAGGCATACTATTTGTTGAGTGTTCCTAAAAATTGTTTTCCTGCATAATCTTTGCTTTGAAAATAGAACAGTCAAGCTTAGTTGATGAACTTTGTAAGAGAAATTAAAATAGCATGTTCTTTTAAAGACAAGTGAAAAAAATAGTAACCACCCTACCTTTTAAAAATGATTATTTAATATTTTTTAAAGTATCCTATTCTAAAAAAGGAGCTCACTGATCTGAAAGATGACATAGTCATTTAATTTGTTAACACCTCTGATGACATAATTAAATGAAAGCCTAAAGAACTAATCAGTTAATTTCTTTTAATTCCTCATCATTGTTTTTTTTTTTTTTTTTTTTCGTTTTCTTCTTCATCATTGTTAATGGTACCAGTCTGCTGAAAATTTGAAGCCATGAAAACAGGGCTGAGTTCATGCAATCCCTTTCCCTGAGCAAACCTATAGAAATGTTGGATAAAGTATGAGAATTACCTTTAATACAAACCCTTCTAACCTATGGCCCTAACATAGGGGAAGAAAAATGAGCAGAGCCAGAAGCAAAGGGAAACAGAAAACTTAAACAATTAGTCTGTTAGTAAAAGATTAGATACTTCAGGGTACACCGTGCCCAGATAGAATCTAAGCTTGAAGATCAGGGTTAAAACACCTACACTAGATATTTGGCGGGTGGCAGCTAGAATTGATGTTCTTGTATCAATTCTGGGTTTCTACAGAGCTCCACCCCTATAAAGATAGGATAGCAGCTCCTCTCAGTAATTCAAGGGGGGAAAATCTCCCGGAAGATGGAAACTATAACGAATGTAAAATTGACATTCATTCTCCCTGGCTGTTACGAAAATTCTAAACTGAGGAATAAATGCAAAAATAGTTCAGTACTGGGGACCCTCCAAGGAGCTCATGCACACAAATGCAAACACTCTTTAGCTACATTTCTACCACACAAACTATGTAGAAATCACAGTCCACTGAAGATTAACTTATAACAAAAAGTATAATCTACATGATGTTATGAGCCACCTAGAAAGACAGTCAGCAAACATGAAAAACAGGAGAATGTTCCTTACCTCAGCCAGGCTTCACCACCTAACAGCACATACTGTGGAGCTGGAAACTCCTCTGTGGGTGATTGATGACTGGATTCATCCACATATGAGTATAGCGCCCTCATTATCCAGTTGCCCTCCAAAAGGCCAACCACTCAATGTATGAGAATTTGGGAGACATTTTACGTCAAATCGTAACAAAAGAGGGAAAGATGGTGGCCATGAACAGACCCACACTTATAGGAAATTATTACATGACGGAAGTAGTATTACTAGTCATTCTGGGAGGGGAAACTGAGAATGGTGCTGGAATAACTGGTTATCTATTCAGAAAAAATAAAATTGGATCTCAACTTCATTCCTTACCCCATCAATTTTAAATGAATTTAAACTAAACAAATGTAAAAAAAATTTAAAATGTTTAAAAGAAAACACAGGGCATAGCGCTATGATCTTACTATCCTATTTACTAAATAGGAAAAAAGACACATCATAAATAAAAGATAAATTCTGCTATATTAAAATAAAACGTTTTATACATTCAAAGACACATAAACAAGATGAAATACATGTCATCCCCCCCAAAAGATTATTACCTAAGTAAAGAATTCAAATCACAAGGAAACAAGAAAAAGACAAAAGCAAGAAGAGCTTAATAGGAAATAGACACAGGACAGAAATTGACAACTCAGAGAGAAGTAACCTCTACTGGACCATAAGCATAAAGCTGTTCAAATTCACTATAAACATGGGAACACAAACTATGATAAAATTCCATTCCAGCCTATCAGGCCAAATCTTAAAAGTCTGACAAAAACCAAGTGATGAGAAGCTAGTGGAGAATCAGGACTGTTTTACCCTCCTGATGGGAACATACATTTACCCATGCTTCTAAGTATACTCCTGAGCTCAATTTAGATTCTTGCAAGAACCCTACCACAGACAAATCATTGGACTGACTGATTTCTTAGTTTTCCTAAGGTGGACATAGTTGGTTCCATTGTAGATGCAAAGGAGAAAAAAACAACTCGCTAATATGATGAGTGCTTTAGAACATTTGGTCTCATTTCTCTCACAGACAACAGTAGAAAAATGGCTGAGAGGGGAAAGCCATCATATATCCAAACACTAACGTAAGGACCTTTATTGCACCATTGCTAGTAATAACAAAAGAAATGGAAATGACCTAATTGTCCATCAAAAGTTTATGGCTATTTTTAAAAACCCAATCTCTGACTTCTATTATAGCCAAAAATGAATCAAAAGGTTTCTGTTTGAGTAGTTTTGAGGTCCTCTTCATTGTATGTGCTCTGACCACTCGACAGTGTTTGACCTGCTACTACTGACAAAATCCGGATGGGCAGCAACAGGTCAGGGGGGGCCAGTGTGGAGAAGACAGAGGAATTGAACCAATTTGTAGGATGAGAAGAAGTATTATTTGCAAAAGGAAGAGGCATTTGTGGTCAGAGAGGCACAGATACTAAATAAGACCACTCACTTAAGCTTGTGACTCATAAAAAGAGATCTAAACCTGAAGACTTCTCTGATTCTAGGCATATGTAGAGTATGTGCCCAGGGCCAAGGCAGATGGAGAAGCCATAGCGCAGGTGGCCATGTGCCAGGAGTTGGGTCTAGATGGGGCAGATGGTCTAGTAAAGGTCTATGGGGCACCAGAGCTATGACTTTAAGGTGGAAGGGGCCATGAAATCGAAGACAGGCAGCCTCAGAGGCACCAGGTTTTCAGGCTAGATACAGGGGGACTTTGTGACTGGAAGAGCAAATAAAAAAATCCCAGGATGGCAGTGACTTCAGACCTAGACCTGGGGCAAGGGGAACTGCTTTCTTCCTCTGTACCTAGTGTGAATTGTCTCACAGGATAACACAAGGAAGACGGTGGAGAAAGGCAAGGGGAGTGAAGGTGGGATCCAGGCCGGGCATTGGAAGCCATCTGGACCTGGAACCCTTTAAGGTCTCCATCAATAAACAAGAGTTATTGAGCTTCTTCTGGGCATTGGGCACTGGGCCATATTTAAAAACATAAAAGTAAGACATCTGTCTTAGGAGTTGACGCAACAGAGATAAAGGCGGATAAAGAAATGGAAGCAATGCACTGTGAGCAGTGGCCTCACAAAGGAAGAACCAAAGTGTGAGATGGCGTGGTGGGCTGGGAGGGGCCTCTAGGAAAGGCTTTACAGAAGGATGTGTGCTATTTAAAGCACACACAGCATGTGGCCATGAGTTTGTTCAGTAGACAGTAAGTAAGGATCCAGAGGCCTGACAGAGGCTATATTAGTAACTTTAAGTTCCTATTACACAGCCAAAAGTTTGGTACAAAACAGAGTAAGACATGAAGCAGCCAGAGAGGTGAGACCAGAAGTGTGTTCCTGATCAGGCCAAGAAGGACCATCTATTCTACATTAAGGAGTGTGGAATTTGTGCAGATGCAATGGGGAAATCATGGAAGAGCTTAAGCAAAGGAGAGATATATCATATTTTCATCTTAGAAATATCACCCTCACCATCTACTGAGTGGAGTCTGAACTCATCTTTGCACACTGTCCGTGGGTTGCTCACAGTTTCCTATGCAAGTATATTTCCTACTACTCCACCAACATACACCTTCCACCAAGGTCTGTTGGTGTCTGCACCATTCATAGTTTGGGGGTCATACCCCATTCTCAGCCTCTGTCCACAAGACGTACGAGCACAGGCTGTGGAGACAGACCCCGGCCTTCCTTAGCTGACCTTAACATCTCTTTATATCAGTTTCCTCATCTAAAATGGGTAGAACTAGTTACTGTCTCATACTGTTCCAGAGAGGGTTAAATGAGTTTAATGTGTAAAGTGCCTAGAAAAAGAATTGGCACATGAGTTAGCACTAAATAGAAAAATAGAAGTTAGCTATTTTAATTCTCTTTTGCATATTCAGAGATCTATTTGACAAGACCCAGTTTAAATTCCATCTCCTTTTGAAAACTTGCTAGACTTTTGCGAGCTCTCATGGCTTTTCATTCTATATTAATATGTGAAACACTATACACATATTTATATTTATATTACGATACTGTCTTCTATGATTCATTGTTTCCACATTTCAAATTTGATTTCCCAACTCAACTGTAAGTACTTTAAAAATAAAGACTCTCATTCTGGACCATGGCTCTGGTCATATAGTACACAGGCCATACATAATATTGATTAAACTTGTCATTCTATAGAACCATAACTGTAAATGGAATGTGTTTAAATTATATCCATTGTCTAAGATCTGCAGCACCACATCTTTATTTGAGAATTATTCATTATTAATAAATTTTCTTAATTAAAAATAAAATGTTATGCTTTATAAAGCTTTGATGTAATATTCTAAGTCTCAATGATTCTCCTTTTTTAAAGATGGGACATCTTGGGAGCTGTCATTGGTACAGAATGTGGAACAATAGAATCAGGTTTATCAATGGTCTTCCTCAAAGATGGAGAGAGGAAATTATGCACTCCGTACATGGACACTACTGGTTTTGGAAACCTGCGGTTCTACTTCATTATGGGTAGGTACATTTTTAACAACCTTTGTTGAACCTAGGGCAGATTCCAGGTCAGTACCTGTTTCTAAGGAAGTATGATCATTTGTACTCACCCCTACTTCAGCCAGCCATGCTGACGCCATCTTGAGAGAGTAGGGCTTGGCATGCTGTGAGTAGGCCTGCAGACAAAAAGCCAAAATACCTTTCTTTCACCTCAGCCCCTGTGGTCATAGCTGAAAAGACAATGCTAGAGAGGCTAAGAGAAAAACAACTCTGTTTGCAAAAAAAGAGTCATCAAGCTGAGTCATTTGTTTTCATCAGTATCTCATCATTGCCTAACTTTCTTGTTGTGGGAAGGTTAGAAAGTAAAAGGCTTATAATACTTTATTGTATTTTAACAAGACTCTCTACTTCCTGTTTGCAAATTCATAAATAAAAGAAGTGTTTTTAAGATACGTTTTTCTTCAAATTTGTGTTGGAAAAATACCCAGACATGAAGGAGAAGGTTAAAAGTTGTGACCTCCCAAATTTATCCCGTTAATCAACAAGAACCACAGTGACATATTCATTCACTGGTGTCATTCCAGGCATGTGCATGGTGTCACGTGGCTTCTTTGTTGGGTGGCTAGAAAGGCACAGGCAACATCTGGAAGCAAAACAGGAAACAAATACTGTCTACCTTTGAACTTGCTGGCAAGGCCATCAGGACAAACAGGTCTTCTGGGTGGCAGTCATACAGCAAAGGATGTGTGGTAACCCTGTGGGCTGTATGGTGCCCTCAGGCATATTGTCTGTGTGACGCCATGTGCCTCGCTTCCGGTAATGATCTGTTCAGAACAGAGAAGTCTCAGAAATAAAATGATGGAATTTCACTTGAGGAGGTATTCTTACCTTGGCACTGAAATGGTTTACATGTAGAAAGGCCAAAAATTCGCTTCCTTAAATTAACTCATATTCAAACCATCTCTTATTGCATTAAAAGCGGTTCTTGGAAAACCTTAAGCAGAAATTTATAAAAATTTAAAAATAAAAAGCTGTAAAGAAAAGTATAAGCCAGTCAAATTCAGGATTTTTTTCCCTTTTACCATTTCTGACACAATATATTTGAATCTTGATTTTTTTATAGTAAATCCACCCAATTGAATGTCTTCATATAAGATTAAATCATCATTGTATAAGTGCTTATATATGAAATGTAAGTCATATTTAATTCTCTCTGGAGCAAAACAGATCATTAACTAAAGAATTAAAATAGTATTGGCTAGAAAGGACAAATTAACTTGAATGAGCCCAGAGAAATACGTTATCCCAAAACAAAAGAATCTTCATTCAATTAAAAGTCAGAAATACCTATTGAAAAAGAGCCACAGCTCAAGATGTACGGAGAATTCCAACTGGGGAGAGTAAACTGAATCATCTTAAATAGAGTTGCTGGTCAAATGAGTTAATACATGCAAAGTGCTCAAAACAGTGCCTAATAAATAGACTCATCTGTCTATTTATGATATAAAATTACTCAGACGAAGCCCCTGCCCACACATAACATCTAACTCTGTACAAGGGAAATGCAACATGCAGTTCCAGAACCAAAAGGCTATGAAAGGGCACAGAAAGCTCTGGGCAGTCGCAGTGGAGGTGAGAATAAAGCTTTGCAAAGGAGAAGGCCTTTGAACTCAGCCTTGAAAGCTGGGCATGATTTACATTTAAAGAACAGGAGAATTCCAAATTAGGCCATTTAGGGGGTGGGAAGAGGCATGAAAAATAAAAGCACATGATATGTTTGGTCCTGAGTGATTTTCCCAGTATAGCTGAATGGTAGACCTAGGATGGCGCTAGAAAAGAGAATTAGAGCCGCAGTGTGATTTTCTCTAATCATACACTGTGGAGTTTTGTACAGTTACTTTAAGTGATGTAGAACCAACAGAGGATTTCTGTTCTGTGATCTCACCTGTGTTCCAGAAAGATCCTTCTGGCAGGAGTGTGAAGGAGAGACTGAAATAATCAGAAAAGACAACACACCCTAGTTAAACTTGCATTTCAGAGACACAGTTATTTTTCTGTGCCATGCGTGCTATCTGAGCCCCTAACTTAGGGGATAATTGGCCCCAGTCCAAGCAAAAAGATCTGAGGCAGTGGTAAAGGTAAAGAGCAGGAGGGCACAGAGATGGCCCTGCTGGAGATGTGGGACCGCTGGCCTTGGCACCCAGCTGACTCCAAGGTCATGCCAGTGGCACTGGAGAGGATACAGATTGCTCTTCCGGGCATTGGAAAGATGCTGCCATTTCCTCAAATAGGAAATGGCAAAAAAGGAGGCAAGTGTGGAGATTTTGATAGTATATATGTTAAGACTGACATTTCTAGAGTGCCATGTGAAGGTAGAACTTCGAGTCAGTGTTTGAATCCAATTTGGATATCATCCATATACAGGTATTCTGAGCAGAAGGTGGCCTATGATGCGACAGTTCTTAGGGAGAACCCTCAGCTAGGTGTTGATAGAAGGGCAAAAGCAGAGGCGACCGAGAAAGGAAAGGTGTGCAGGAGGCAGGAGGAAGGTGCCTTTTGACCCCGAAGGAGGACAGAGGAAGTGGTTCAGGGTGGGGGGGCAGGAAAGTGCTGTGCAGTGTGAAAAGTGCCACTGACAGAAAGGTCAACCAGGATAAGGGGAAAGGGCTACCCGGGACTTTGGAAAGAGCGTGCCCAATGGGTAATGCCCGGGACTCCAAGGTACATGGGATTTAAAAATGAAGGACGCATATCCTGAAATAGGACTCCTCCTTCAAGAAGTTGATTAGAATGAATAAGCGATAATGCAAAATAGGAAGAAAAGGTCCAAAGGGGTAGGGGGAGGGGGAGGAGCAGGGGAAAGGAAAGAAGGGAAAGGAAAAATGCTGAGAAATGGAAAAAATGGAAATAAGGTCTTTGTAAATAGGGAAGGGTGGAGGGGGTGAAGGGAGGGCTAGGAATGGGGAAAAAATAAGAACCAAGATGCATTATGTAAAGGTACAGTTCCCAATGAGAAATGCAATTGTGTTGTATACCTACAATGTACCAATAAAAGAATTTCACAAAAATGAATAAATAAATAAATTTAAGATTCCAACTCTTCTGTGAATTGAAAAAAAAAAAAAAAAAGAAGTTCATCCGTAGAGATAAAGAAATGGGGCCCAGATCTGGAGGGAATAGCAGCATCCAGGAAGGTGTTTTTTAGGATTGGATAGGTAGGATAGGATGGGATAGGATGGGTTGGGATGGGATGGGATGGGATAGGATGGGATGGGACACCATAGGATACCATAGGATACAGTAGGACCAGTACTATAGAAAAGACTTTAAAACTGTAAGAGCTGGTGGGAAAGAAAGCAATATGAGAAAGGATTTGAGATAAGATAGTTTATAAGTGATCCTCACTTTATTGCACTTTAGGAAAATTGGTGTCTAATTGTTAATCTACACGAGATCACATTCTCCCTCTCAAGCCCTTTATGTGGTATCTTCTATCTTTGGTTCATAATTTCTGTAACAATCTTTTCTGGAAAACTTGGCCAGTTGGGAATATGTTTGGAGATCTCCAGATCTCCGAATCTCCGAATTTAAGGAGATCACCCTGAACCCAGATAGTATAGTATGCTATATATACTATTTACATATATGTACATATATATAAAATATATATCTGTGGAAAGGGTTGATATATGAATAAGAGCTTAACAACAGTAATTAATAATCACAATTATAATGAATTTCAATAAAAGTTACATGAATGTGATCCTTTTTTAGAAGAGGGAAGAGAAATATGAATTTTTTTGGACCACAGTTGACTGTAACAAACCATGGAAAGCAAAACTACAGACAAGAATAACTGAATACTAGTCTTATTTTTCATGATAAATTACAAACCTTTTGAGGTCAGGATGTATTTCCCTTTTTAGCCTAATGACCTGCAAATAGTAAAACTTCAACAAATGACTTTCCTGATATAGATAAGTATCTGAAAAGCTACTTAGAACAACATTTAAAATACTTTAAAACTACCGATCCATTTAGCTTTTGTTGAAATCTTCCTGTACCTTCAATGCTGTACAAAATGGGCTGAAAATCCCATTTTCCACAAAGTATCAAAGGCTACCAAGTTAGGGAGGAATCCACTTCTTCCATAGGAGCTACTGTTACCCAAAGCACAGAATTGATATACTGCCCCCAGCTGGCTCTTTTAGATAAAGTCTGTCAACATGTTAATGTCTTGGCTTCTTCCGAGCTTTCTTCTTCTGCCATTCAGGGCTGGCCACACCTCCCACGTGTGTTTCTGTCTGTTCTGTCTCAGAGCAGAAGCAGTTCACCAGCTGGCCTTAGGAGAGCAAGAGGGTATGGAGAGCAAGAGGGTATTGGGAGCGAGCTAATGAAATGATGGAGAACTGACACTGGGATCCGTGTCCTTAGGTGCAGTGCACTAAACCCCCACCTGTAACCTTTCACCTTTTTAGTCCTTTTTTCATCCTCTTTGATATGTGCTCAGTGCTCAATTAAAAAATTCCTTTTCAAAAAGGAAACTTTGTTTGTACATGGATCTTTTCCCTAGAGACCATCATTTATGATGGCTTTACTAACTCTATTTGTACATTGATGTATGTAATGAAATGCTGAAAAACAAGATATGAATGTCAAAGATCATAAGATTTTCTCTACAGGTTGTTGACCAGAACAGTAAACAACCACTGGGAGGAGAGTTATATTGTCATTATATCTGGAGTCTCTGTCCCAATTACTTAATCCATAAATATTTATTATATGCCAGTTTGCATATGCTTAACATATGTAACATGCCAAATTTCAGTGCTTTACAAATACTATCATCAAGATTTCCCTATTGTAGGGAGAAATGGAGGGGTTGAAGGGAGGGCTGGGCAAGGATGAAAAATAAGAACTAAGACAGATTATGTAAAGGTGCAAATTTCCAATGATGAATGTCATTATATTGTATACCTAAAATGTACCAGTGATTAGAATGAATAATCGATAATGCAAAATAGGAAGAAAAGGTCCAAAGGGGTAGGGGTAGTGGGAGGGGCAGGGGAAAGGAAAGAAGGGAAAGGAAAAATGCTGAGAAATGGAAAAAATGGAAATAAAGTCTTTGTAAATAGGGAAGGGTGGAGGGCGTGAAGGGAGGGCTAGGAATGGGGAAAAAATAAGAACCAAGATGGATTATGTAAAGGTACAATTCCCAATGAGAAATGTAATTGTGTTGTATACCTACAATGTACCAATAAAAGAATTTAATAAAGTGCAAAAAAAAAAAGATTTCCCTATTGAGTGACAGTACAGGTTTGAAGCCCAAAAGAATAACATTAAATACAGACTTTACTTTGAGACTATAGGCACACTGTACAACCTCCTGTAGCCTTAGTTTCACTTAGCAAAGTGGATACTTACATGAAAATGTTATTATAAAAGGAGAAAAGATACTTCTATGTAATTTTACCTGATGCATGACATATAGTAAGAGCTCAATAAAATTAGATAATGTTAGTCTGTTATGAGCACAATAGTGAAAAGAATAGATCAAAGGTTAAAAATATAACATCTCCCCATAGCTAGTTAGTTTATCCTGTGTTTCAAGTACCTGCTCTGTTATTCAATTTCATTTTCAAGTCAACCTTAATTACCTTTCAGTTCTAATGCAATATCATTTCATGTGACTGTAGAGTGATAGGGAAGACTTCTCTACCTGTCTCCTAACGATCAAATGAGGTACCAAAGATTAAAATGTAAAATGAATTGCATTTAAAATATAAATTTATGTGCTAAAATGCTACAGCTACTGTTTGCAGCAGTTTGAGTTACACTGCTTCCAAAGTCTTTGATGCCATAGTCACCAGACTTTGCAAAAAGCATAATCAATAGGTTTTGAACTTTAATCATAAAGCTGTCAAATATGATGATGTAATGGCTTATTGAAAAAGCACAACATATGTTTTTCACATGGGCTGAAATGGGGAGATGTAATTACTCCTCAATGTAGACCATTATTTGAGTAATCTTATTAGCCAAAAAGTTACATTGGCCTTCACAAATATCAAATCTTTGATTGTTAACATGGTCCATCTGAATTATCTTCATAATTTCCTTGGGTTTGATTATCTTTGTTTGGGGTTATTCTTAAGTGACAATCTGCATAGCATAATTATTTCTTATTGTGAAATTTCACACGAGATTTAAGGTTTGGGGTCCAAGTTGCTAATAACATGAAATTTTTGTTTGGTGCAGGAGGAATTTGTGACCCCGGAGACTCTCATGAAAATGATGTTATCTTGTATGCAAAGATTGAGGGGAGAAAAGAACACATTGCCCTGGATACCCTTTCCTATTCCTCATATAAGGTACAAATGCACCCCTTGCCCCACATGACCCACCTAGAACTCCCAGGGACAAGCCAAAGTCACAACCAGGAAGGCCATGCCAAATACAGAGGATAAAATCTTTTCTGGAAACCAAGAAATTACCAGGTTTTTAAAAAATTGACAGATATTTTAACATTCATTTTTATTCCTGATACAAATGAAAAATCAGGTTTTGTCAGGAAGAATGAATTACAGTCTGTCAACAAGAGTAAAACAGAACCCAGTACTCTGACTGGCAGTTATACTTATCCCAGAGAAAGCTCTAAAAGTGACTGTAATTATGCTGTCACATGGCCTTGTTATCAGACATAATGAGTGTTGATCCAACATTGTGAGGTTTCCCAGGAAGAAGACACTGTACCAGTACAGATTATTCTTGCCTTTGTGTTTTGCTTTGGTAATTAGGGCTCCTGAGATTGACCTTTTTCCTTTGCCTTTCAGATGTAGGACAGGTGTTGTCTGTGATATTTGCAAACATCCCCAAAATCATGCTTACCATAAGGTGTAAAATTATTTTTATTAGAACAGATTTATCTGTGCTGAGGCTCTACTCACATACTCATTCGGAGTTAGCTTTCTCTCCACATGGGTGGGAGCCTATGTACTTTAAAGAGCTTAAGCACAACCAAGTAGTGAACAGAGAGACTCCAAGCCAGCTGCACATGCAAGGGTAACCCAGTTTACGTCACCTGACACTTCATAGTGGGCTACTTTCCAGCAACAGTTCGGTAGGGTTGCATTCAGACCAAATTAAGTTATCAGAGATGTTTGCAGGAACTCTGGATGTTTCTGCTTGGAATCCTACTTTCAGAATATCTAGGTTGGAAAACTGTTAATATGATACAAATCTACTTTGAAAAATACTGATGATAAAGTCAAGTAAATCTCAAGTTGCCTTCATCTTTTCTAAGTTAAATAATACAGATACTCATTCTTTGATGACTTTTAAAGACCTTAGAGCAGTTTATCTTCAGGCATAGAGAGGCTGATCACTCACACACTGGAGGAGGTCACACACTGCAAAGGAGGAATTCTGAGTCATTAAAACTAATGCTCCTTTAGGACAGCAGCTTCTACGTGAAATAACAAGTAGAAGAGAAGAGACCTTGCCCGAGGCTCAATAAATGGCAGTTATCTATTTAGTGATTGAAGGAAGAAAAGAGCACATCAAAGGAAGATCAAATCTGGTAGAATTCACATTGACTATCGCGGGAAGGACTGTGAGTGACTTTGTTTTTCTTTTTTTGGAAGGTTCCATCTTTGGTTTCTGTGGTCATCAATCCTGAACTTCAGACTCCTGCTACTAAATTTTGTCTTAGGCAAAAGAACCATCAAGGACATAATAGGAATGTCTGGGCTGTAGATTTTTTCCATGTCTTGCCTGTTCTCCCTTCTACAATGTCTCACATGATACAGTTCTCTATTAATCTGGGATGTGGAACACATCAACCTGGTAACAGGTAAGAAGCTGTGTTTGTTGAGTGTCCTAACTTAATTAAAAGTGAACACAGAGACGTGGCTATTAAATGAGAGAGAATATCTCAATACATTTAAATCTGGATTGAAAAATCCATTAAGAAAATACGTATTTTCCCCAAAAGAAAAGTCCTTCAGTGAATATGTGGGGTATGACAGGGCAGAGGTTAAACCGCAATGACTTCGTTCTAAGAGCTTGGTCCTAGATATCAGAGGTGTTTTCAGGGCCTGTGGCAGCCATCCATTATAGCAGATTGCTCAGAGAGAAAAAATAAGTAACTGAAAGAAAGCTTCCCCTCGTGTTGGCTAGTGACCCCTAATAATAGGAGTGGAAATCAATTAGCACTTCAAGAGCTATGACTTCTCAGTTTTGCTTGCTGAAGTGTTGTTCCATCCTTTCTAAAAATTTTGTCATCTCACGTTCGCAGGATGAAGTGACAGTGTGAGACGTGGAAATTGCCTTGCCATCTATCAAATTTAAGATCACAAACCCAAGTTACCATTTGTTGTCTTTCAAACACTGTTTTACAGCAGTAATGTAATCACTTGCCCTTTGAAGCCTAGTCAGACTTCTGTGAAAGAGGAAACGATCATTTAGGGAACAGTGTCTTAAAGACATTTCACACTAGTTCTACAGATGCTTAATGTATTTAGGCAGAGATGAAAACAATATTTTTATCGGTTATCTTTGCCCCTTTCCTGCTGTGCTCATTCTGGTGTTTTTAGTGTCAGCTTAGAGTTTTCCACCAACCACGGGCGTTCCTGGTCCCTGCTGCACACCGAGTGCTTGCCTGAAGTCTGTGCTGGTCGCCACCTTCCCCACAGCACCATCTACTCCTCAGAAAACTACAGTGGGTGAGTAAGTGCCCAGTGATGGTGGAAGACTTGAGTTCATGTGATCAGTGAGCGATCCTGAGACTAGAATTTTTTTGCACAATAGTAAGGAATCTGACTTTTTGATAGGGTTATTGTTTTTTTAAAAAGACAGTACTTTGGCTAAATCTGATACATGATCACAACTCATCAGGTCATTTGTTCTTTATGTCCTTGACTCATATTTGAATTATATGAACGTAAATTCTACATGACAGTCCTGTGGTTATTACTAGAGCAATGGCAGAAAGGAGAGTTTTGGAATTAGACCTGGTTGAGATCTTAATCTGCCATCCACTATCTGTCCAATATTTGTTCTCTCTTATTTTCTACTTCTTTCTGCATGAATTTTGGAAAATGATAATATTGTAGAATTAAAGATGGTTATTTCAAATGCTTTCCATTTTACAGAATAATCACTAGATACAAAATGAAAATATTTGCAAAGACAACAAAATTAAGTTGGGAATTGTGGGGTTTTTTTCTTAGCCCCTCTTTAGATGTGTGAAAGGTGAAGGGGCTAGCAAAACATTCAGAAGCAACTGATGCTTGTCAGCACCTCTGCTCCTCACAGATGCTGCCTGTAGAAGAGCATCTGAGGCAGAACCTCACTTCAGCGTTATTCCATGTATACCTGCACCAAAACAGTCCCTGGTACCACATTAATATGTACTATATTTGTACTTTTATATATCAATTTTAAAGTAAAACTAACTTCTAAGAAGAATGTCTAAAATAAATAAATGTCACTTACTATTAAGAACAGATCCACTTCTCTGGCATGATATGGATGTTTGTGAAAGTAGTGTCTTTTTTTGTTGTTTTTTTGTTTTGTTTTTTCCAGTACCGGGGAATCAAACTCAGGACCTTGCGCTTGCAAGGCAGGCTAAATCTTTGGCCCCTAGTTGTGTCTGTTTTGACACTATACGCAAACTCCTTTGGTGAATGTAGAGAGTATATTGACCAACTTTAGTGCTATTACAAGCATACAGAAATCAGGACATTACAAGCATATAAAATAAATCCACAAGATGTGAACACAAGCCAGGCTTGGTGGCACATGCTTATAATCCTAGCTACTCTCAAGGCTGAAGCAGGAGAGTAGAGAGTTGGAGGTTAGCCTGAGCAATTTAGCGAGACTGTCTCAAAATGAAAAAAAAAAAAATGGCCTGGGGAGGATGTAGCTCAGTAGCAAGGTATTTGCTTGGCATACACGAGGCCCCAGGTTGAATGCCCTATGTACTCCAAGGGAAAAAAAAAAAAGACGTGAACATAGCTGTGAAGCTGCTTTTATGCTAAATTTCTTGCAGGTGGAACCGAATAACGATTCCCCTCCCTAACGCAGCACTAACCGAGACACCAGGATTCGCTGGAGACAAACGGGACCAATCCTTGGAAATATGTGGGCAATTGATAACGGTTAGTGTTTCTGCCTGTCATAATCACATGCCATTGATGTAGAGCCTTCCTGTGCTTTTGTTTGTCAGCACAGACTTAATAGCATTCCGAAGTCATGGTCTTGCAATTCATTAAACGCCCTTTCTTCCATTTCTCCTTTGCATTCCATAAGAAGCCCAGGATGTGCAATCAGAAAAAAATAAAGGCTGTGTACTCAGCAATATTAGATGCTAGAATGTTTCAACATACATAATTTTAAAATGCTTGAAACTCTGAAACTCAAATTCACAGCTGATGACAAGGGATATCCTAACATTTTCTTTGAATGTTCTATGCAAAATTAACATAAATACCATCCTGCATGTATTAAAATAAGACCCATTCTTCTCTTAGTAACTGCCACAACATCTGGAAGCCTTATCTTTGAGTTGCAGACACTACACAGAAGGAAATATCATCTCTGAAATACTACTGAAACTTCTACTGCTTTTCAGAAAATAGTATAAAAGGAAGATGTAGATTTACATAAAATTTTTCAGTGAATTATTGATAATTTCTTATATCATTTTATAGCCAGTGTCACTTATGACAAGTACACAATGAGAGAAGAGATTTTATACTATGGGGTTACATGACTGTAAATTTCTTGTATTTGTTATTAATAGCCAATTCTTTATTTATGTTTTTAAATTCTAATTATAGGTAGATTTGTAGATTTTCTATTGAGAATATATAAATTTAACTTAAGGTTTATACTACAAGAAAGTATAAAGGAGAGGGAGAAAGAAAGTGAAGGAAGAACAAAATATCAATAATCAGCCAGGTGAGGTGACACAGGACGGTAATTCCACCCACTGGGAAGACTGAGGCAGAGGGACAGCAAATTCAAGCCCAGCCTGAGGACCATAGTGAGACCTTGTCTCAAAATGGGAAAAAAATTTTAAATGGGCTAGGGATGTAGCTCAGTGGTAGAGCACTTTCCTAGAATTTGTCAGCCCCTTGGTTCAATCCCCAGTACTAAAAAAAAAAGTCAGTACTAGAGGAAATTTAGCATGGCACCGATTTTTGGTGAATATTATAAAACAGAACAAACCTACACCATTGTTCAATTTTCCATATGATAATTTTTGTTACTTTTGAATAATTTAAACGTTGAGAAACTTATTATATAAAGTTTCTGAAATTTGAACATAAGGAGACAATATAATTTACCTATAAACCAAAATGAATTAAACAGTTCGTATTCAAAGAAGACCAATAAAAGACCCACACTTTAAAGACCACATAAGTCATAGGTACATACACTTAGTGCATTTACAAAACCATCTGAAGTTAAATGGAGTTTCTCCATTGATAGAATATTTTGCATAGAATTTTAATTATGGCATCTACTAATGAGCTCTAGGGGTTAAGTGTTTGGATCTGAGTAGTAGGATATGAATGGATTTTTCTTCCTCTCATACTTTTAAAGGATCCCATAATGAACCCTTATTGGTAATCACAAAATATTAATAATGAACTAAATTATATCAGGTAGTTAAATGTGTAATGAAGCACATAGGAGCATATGAAAAGATTCCTAAAGAAGGCTATTACAACATGATTTTGGGTCAGTGTCTTAGTTATTTTTCTTGTTGCTGTGACAAAGTACCTGATACCTACAAGTTAAAAGGAGGAAAGGTTTATTTCAGCTCACAGTTTGTAGTGGTTTCAGTCCATAGTCAATTAGCTCCAAGGCACGGTGGCATGACAGAGGGGCATCACAGAAGAGAAAGAGTTCATGGTGTGACAGGCAGAAGACAGTGAGCAAAAAGCAGCAGCAAACCTACCTTTCCCTTTTATCCAGGCTACAAGACTTTGGGGTAATACCATGCACACCCACAACTATGCTGAACCAATCAGTGGACTAATTTAGTTATCACACCCTTAATCCATATTCACACATCCTAGATTCTGTCACCTCCCAAAAGCCCCACCTATGAGTGCATGCAGCTTTTGGGGGGACATCTAGATACAAGCCGTAACAGAAAGTGTTTGCCACACATCTCTGAGTTACTACCATCATGCTTTGAGTACAATAGGAAAAGGTTGAGATATAGAAAATGTACATGGTTACCAGTATGTGCTGTATGCAAAATCTAGGACAGAATTGCTTTAATCCTGTTATCATTGTGTGTGAGGTTTTCACAAAAGTTTTTTCATAAGGCAGAAAAAAGATACACACTCAGTCCTTCTCAAGAAAAATGTGTGCAGGGCCGGGGATTTAGCTCAGTGGTTCTGCCACCTGCCTTGCAAGCAGGAAGTCCCGAGTTTGATCCCCCGTACCAAAAAAAAAAAAAAAAAAGTTAAAAAAAATAAAATAAAATAAAATTTTAAAAAAAGAAAAATGTGTGCTAATGAATACCCCCTGAAATCTCCCCAGTTTAACTATAGAATTTGAGAATTATGAGGAAAATATAATTATATATAAGCATATATAAATATATTAAATATATATCCATATATTTATTTATAGAGGGAAAAGAAATATAAAGGAGGAAAAGGGCCAGTATCATAATTCTGTTAGGCGTGTTCTTCCGCAACAGAGTTGTCTTCTGCTAGTATGTAAGAAAAGTACTTTGGAAGTTATCCTGAAAAATCAGCAAAATGGAAATTCCCAGGGAAAATAATGATTTTTGTCATATTTTAATTTTTCCAAATGTATTACTGTAATGATAATAGTGAAGATAACTAACCTGTGTTTTACCCTTGGGGATAAATGATCTGTAAACTTACTCATACTACCAGTCCTAACAACTCCATTATTAGTAGAGAAGGATGATTAAAGTCTTAATTGGTATTTTTTCATTGACTTGGAAAATCTGTTGTTGTTTTTTTTATGATGAAACATGACAAGGGTGTTCTATAGAGCACTCTCCAGGGTAACAGTGAAGAGTGCAGTCTGCCTCTTACAGGTCCTGGAGCAGATCCTCTGCCAGCAATAAAATCAAGCGTGCTAGGAAGAAAACTCATATGTTTATCCAGGCTAAAGGAGAATGGGGCTGCTTTCTGAATCCTCAGCATTTGTTGTACAGTGGAACCCATCGAAACAATAGGACAGGATGGTGGTGATGGCTACTCCACCCTAGTATGGTGTCAAAGGTTATAACTATATGGTGCCAGGAGTCATGCTGTGTTAGTCACCTTCCCAACTCTGGGACAAAATACCTAACACCTGAAACTTAAATGAAGAGAGTTTTTTGGCTCATGATTTCAGAAGGTATAGTCCATGCATGAAAAGTTGTCTCCAAGGCAGAAATGGCAGGGTCAAACTGCATGGCAGAGGAAAACTGCTCAACCCATGGCAGCCAGGAATCAGAGAGAAAAGGGAGGAGCCACGGACAAGATTTCAACCTTTCAGTCATCCTCAGGTGGCCAATCTCTTTAACAAGTCCCCACCCCCTTACAGCTCCTGCAGGTATGAACTCATCAATGGATGAATTTACTGATGAATATATAGTGCCCCTATGATCCAGTCACCTTCCAAAACTCCACCTCTGGATAAATAAGACTTTTGGGGGCCATTTCAGATCTAAACCATAACATTCTGCCCCTGCCCCTCAAAAGTTTCATGTCCATATCATTATGCAAAATGCATTTAGTCCATTTCTAAGAGTCTGGTACCAAAGTCTTATCAGCTCCAGCACTGCTGAAAAGTGCAAGTCCAGAGTTCTCTGACTCAAAGCAAACTGAGTCTCTGAGAGGAAAATCAATTTTAACTATTTTCATATGGCATAGGGTAAACATTCCCATTCCAAAGGGGTATAGGGAATATAAAGGAATCAGACAAAAGCAAGTGTGAAGATGAGCAGAGAGAACATTAAATCCTCTAGCTCCATGTCCAGCACCCAAGCAGGTTGTGGTGAGATGTGAGATCCTCAGAGCTTAGGCAGCCCTGCTGGCCTTGCTGGTTGCAGCCCACAGAGCCTCTCTGTTAGGTTGGTTCTGCTCACTGCCTATAGTTTTACTACAAAGACATTCCATATTCCAGTCATTTCCAACTTCCTGGGGTCGCCACTGCATCTTCAGCTTCACCCACAGCTTCATGCACTGCCCTCTCAGGGTTCCTTGTCAGACCTCCTAGGCCTTTTTTGGAAATCTGAGTGGATACCTCTCACAACTCTTGCACTCTGAATGCCTGTAAAATCACTACCATATGGATGATGCCCACATCAGCTGCCAGCTCAAACAGTATCCATGCTCCTTTGATCCACAGTTACAGTGGCCTCTGAGTGCCTGGATGGCTGAGCTCAGGAGTACACTTCTGTAGGTAGCCCTGAGTGAGCAGGGCACCCTAGAGCTGTTTTCTCAAAGCAATGTCTTTCAAAGGAGTGCACCCTTCCATACCCTTTCATGGGTGAGGTCTGGCCAGGTCCTGAGGTGCTGTCAAGGGACCTTTCCTATTGCCCTGATCCAAAGCACTTGACTTCCTTTTTCATGGCAATGATCTTTTCAACAGACACAATCTGCTTGGCCACAACTTTGGAGATGCTTCCTTTCTGAGCTCCCACCAGAATCTCCCATCAGTCTCTGCTTACCGCATTCTAAGGCTTCTTTAGCCAGTATCTCCAAACCTTTTGAAACGCCTCCCTTCCAATCTCCCTGCAATGACCTACCTTCTTCAACCAGGCCCCACCCCCTAACAACATATGCAGCTATGAATTCATGAGTGGATTGATCCACTGATAAGTTCAGAGCCCCTATAATCCAATCACCTTCCAAAGGCCCTGCCTCTGAACACATGAGACCTTTGGGGGACTTTTAGATCTAAATCATAGTACATGCTAAGGATGACATACTCTTTTTTCCAAGAAATATCCTTATCCCACTTTATAGAGTAGGGATATTGAGGGTTATTACTTATCCAAAGTTTCCCAAGTGAAGCCAGAATATATATCCAGGATTATCTGACACCTAAACCAGTATCTTTAACCTGGCAGCCTGCTACCTAATCTCTTACTCAGCCATAGCTTCCTTCACCCATAGTTTTTCCATTGACCTCCTTTGCATGTAATTTGAATTTCTGCTCCTGTTAATTCCCTCTAGGGATTATGTGCTTCCAGGAGCATAAGCCATGGGAGAGTTTATTTTAAAGTAGAATTGTTTAAATATTTTGACATGATTACAGAAATGAAAGAAAATGACAAAGGACAGTAAATTTGTTTATGCCTGACATTAAATATATGAGTTCTTAATAACCATTGCATCTCTATTCCTTGGTTTTGACCAATTTATACACTATTTCATGTTATTGATTGTGTTGATTATAAGAAGACTTAATATCTTTAAATGTACCAGAGTCTGATTATCTCAAAACTTACCATTTGAGCCTTTTTTTTAGCATTCCAAAATTTAGAATTTGGATTTGTAACATCACATTCTCAGTCAAGCTAGCATTTAGGAAAATAATCTGCATTACAGAGAAGTCTTTGTGCTCAACCACAGATTCTTAATTCTGTATTTCCAGTAAGGATGAATTTATACTTAGAAATGTATACAATAATCATTTATAATGTTACAGATTTTTTCCAAATGAGAATGGAAATTACTCCATTTTGTGATATATCAAATTGATCCTTTATAAATTCTTCATTTTTACATAAAGAATATAAATACTATAGTATGTTCAAAGCACAAGCACAAAATATTCTGTCTGAAATTGCTTTACCAAGAAAGACTTTATTAAGCATTCCCAGTCATAAGAACCTATTTTCCTTGGCATGAAACATTAACCTTGAAGGGATTATTCATGGAAGTTAAGCGGTTTCAGCAGATTTGTGACTAGGCGCTTATGTTGTCACATAGCATTCGACCTGTCACCTTGGATTCCTGCTACCCAGCAGCTATACAGTGGGCCATATTTCATAGGTATTGCTTCACAAAATTGTGCTGGTGATGTTCTTGATCTTTCCAATGATGCTGCCGTGTTTTACATGATTTCTTTTTTCTCTACAGTTTATATTGGTCCATCATGTCTCAAATTCTGTTCTGGCAGAGGACAGTGCACTCGACATGGTTGCAAGTAAGCATTTGAAAATAAGACGTATACTTCTCCTTGCTGATGAATATGTTTTATGTATTGAAGATGCGAGTTATTTTAATTTTAATACCCTTTTAAGGCTTTTTCTCCTCTTTCTTTTTTCTTCAGTATTAGGGATTGAACTTAGGGCTTTCACACTGAGATATTTCACACCTCAGCCATTTTTAATTTTTTTTTTTTTTTGAGTCAAGGTCTTGCTAGTCACTAAGTACCTGAGGTGGCTTCCATCTATGATCCTCCTGCTTCAGCCTCCCAGAGTGCCAGGGTTATAGGCATATACCACCACATCCTACTTGAGATATTTTTTAAATCAAAAATAGGATAGTCCAAATAGAACTTAAGGTCAATTTAAATGTATTTTATAAGTGAAAGTTAATTAATAAATAAACATATTCGACTAAATTGTGAACAAATTTAGCATCCCTCATGTAAATTTGTGAACAAATTTGAATTTCTCATAACTGGATGGAGTCCTTTCCTGTCTTTGGTTACATTCCTTTCCATAACCTTGCCCTAGGGTTCGTGAGTCATATATTTAATTCCTAGCATACTTTGTAAATTATTAAAAATCAGCAGTGATTAAAAAATGCTAACAGAAACCGGACCAGGACAAATGAGCAGATCTAATAAGAAAATTCATTATCTTTAAATATAACTTCATGATCTTATTTACTTTTGAAAATCATTTGGGTCTTCAAAATGATTGTAGAGTGTTTTACAGAACAGTGATGTTGAACATGACGTCTAAACTTCTACATTACTAGTGAATATCAAATCACCACTAATGAATTGTGTTCTATTTATTCCAAGAAAGGATATTCACATTTATCATGTCATTCTCATATTAATATTTGATTATAAAATACCCTGGGAATTCCTGAGCCACAGGCAATCTTTGTTATACAAATAAGTTTTCAACAGCTCCAAACAAAACCAGTCATTAATTAATTAGGTAATTAATTAATGAATAGAGAACTTATAAGAGGGCTTTGAACCGGATTATTTAAAAATTAAATACATGAAGCAAATACTTGTATGTACTATGTTTAGAGTGGAAGGTCAACTTTTTAAACTATATTTTAATCAATTTAATTAAAACAGAAATCACAGCACAATGGAAATATTTTATAAAATATGTAGAAGATTGAAAGTTTGTTTATGTTTCAAAATTGAACATGAATCTCCATGATTTTTAATAAAACCACCAACTGCCACCCCAAAACACTGACTTGTTAGATCTCTGCAACAATAGCTGTGTTTTCTTCAAGTTGTTGGCTTCATCTGCTAACCAGAATCAGGCCATCCACTTGTTTAATGCACTCACATAAAATTAACAAAAGAGAAATTTGCATGGTAGATGTATGCTTTCGGCACCATTCATTTTTGATACCATATATTATCCTGAATAATCACAGCTCTCTACTCTTTCTGAAATTTTACAGGATATCTTTGTCAGTTGGAAATTTAGTTTTTTCCCATCTTATGATGATATTTCATGCAGTGTTCACTGGCCTTGTTCATTAGTGGCTGGCCTAAATATTTGACCATTACCTCTTTTTTCCAAGAATGTGCACCTTGTTGAATTTGAGCAGAAAAAAGAAATTTATATTCAATGCTATTATTTCCATGAAGTAGATGTTTGAATCTGGGGCCTCTTCAGCTTTGTTTTCTCCCCATATTGATCCCCTCATTATTACCATTATTTGCTGCCATGATCCCATCCTCTTCTGCTCCCTAATACTTTCTTGACTGTGTCCAATCCCAGACCTGGATTTCTAAACTGGTAATTCAATAACCGCACAAGCCTAACCCTGATAGAGATGCTGATAAGGAGAAAGAGTATTAACCGTCCTCCATTCACAAGTGTGATTCATGTAGCTTTACAGTGGGGCTGTTTTCCTGCATAGTGGCTGAATGTAATGCAGGTAGCTGAACTAGTAGGGGATATATATGGAGTCAGGAGATTCCCGTCATTCCTCAAATCACCACTGTGTGCAATCCTACTATTTGAGTACAAAGCAAAGGCTACAGAAATGGCTTTTTAAAAAATCATGAGGGGAATCCTTATCAGCATTCTATCCAAACCGCATAACTTTTATTAAAAGTAAATTTTCAGAAACAACAAATGGGATCTGATTCCAGTGTTCTTCATCTATAAATGGTTACCAGTTTTTCCCAATCACTAGTCCTGAGAAGACATGTGTAAAACATGCCCAAAAAATGTAGTTACCATGATATGCACTCTGGCAATATTCCTGTTGGGGAACATAAGTTCCAGTTTATTATCATGGTTAACAATAGTCAGTTTCATGACTTTAAAAATGTGTCCATTTTAGCTGATTTTTTCATCCTTTTTGGAAATGATGTGGCTATTCAGAATCCAATGATGCCTGTGAGATTACGTGTGAAAGAGACAAACAGTTTGAGTCATTATATGACTTGGTCATTATTGTCCTTCTTTCCCTCTCCCTTCATAATGCTGTTTGTGATACCAAGGCAACCTTCAAACTACGCTACAGAGAATTTGGCATTTTGAGCTCCATTTTCTTCGATAATCTGATGAAAACCCTTCCCCCAGAAAATCCATTACACATACATTTTGCATTTGAGCTCAGCACTTTCACACCTTTTATGGACTCTGCAGGAGACCAGCATAGACCCCAGTCTCAGTAACACTGCTGGAGAAGTGTCCTCTGACTCATCCATATCCTGCAATTTGCGTACTTGCCTCATGAAAGGCTTGTTTCAGACTTCAGGAAGTTTGAGTGCTTCCATGACAATCCCCCACCTGAAAAAGACACTGATTTAATTTCATAATGGGCAACATGTAGTGAGAAAGAAACAGAGAAGCAAAGAATATGAAGCCAGTTCTTGATGAGTGAACTTCTTAAAATATAAGAAGTTTCTGATATTCAACTATTGTTCCATCTGTGATGAGATTTACTGGCTGAGATGACCCAGGGAGCTCCATCCATATCTTGGTCAGCTAGCCTCAATGCAGCTCCTCCTCACCCAGCAGCCAGGGCTGGGGTGGGGAGCTAAGTTGCTTTTCCCAGAAGCATGCCCCTTTAGAAACCTGTGGAGAGGCAGCACCATTCTGCTAAGGACTTCTGTCTAGAACAAGGGTGTACTCATTCTCTTTATAATATAATATAATAAATAAAAATGCTTAAAGATAGACTTCTTTTCCAATAGTTTCCAAATATTTGAACTGATTCCTCCTATCACAATGTGTATTTTTACATTTGTTCCTAAAGGAAACTAGATGTCGTATTAAAAGTATTTTATTTATTTCATTTCTTTTATAAAATGAACAGAATTATGCATAGAATTATATACGTGGAATA
Source organism: Heterocephalus glaber (assembly GCF_053883595.1). NCBI lineage: Eukaryota > Metazoa > Chordata > Mammalia > Rodentia > Bathyergidae > Heterocephalus > Heterocephalus glaber. The sequence continues at coordinate 25,196,263 of NW_028258156.1, forward strand.
TACCTTTACAGAGATTTTAAGTTACAAATGTGCAGACAATAGATGCATTTTAGATAAACTCCTGGCATGATTGAAGGTGAGTGCTGGGTTAGTACTTTCATCATAACTGTCCACAGCGGGGCTGGGCAGATATTCTTCTGGAATATTTACAGTCTATCAGCCTTTATCAAGTTTCAGATTCAACCTTCTCTGAAGACTAATGTTAGCCTCATTTGCCATTCAGTCAAATCCTCCTCTCTATAGACTTCCTTCTCCCCAGAGCAGACTAAGGAATCTCTGAAAGGATCTGTGTGGTTCAAGATTGAAATTTACTTTCATTTCTCTCAGATGTGACCCTGGATTTTCTGGCCCTGCTTGTGAAATGGCATCCCAGACATTCCCAATGTTTATTTCTGAAAGCTTTGGCAGTTCCAGGCTCTCCTCCTACCATAACTTTTACTCTATCCGTGGTGCTGAAGTTAGCTTTGGCTGTGGCGTCTTAGCCAGCGGTAAGGCCCTGGTTTTCAACAAAGATGGCCGGCGTCAGCTAATTACATCCTTCCTGGACAGCTCACAATCCAGGTGGGTGTCAGCTGGGTAGAATATATGCACAAACCAGATACGAATGTTGAACTTGGACCTATTTTCAATTTGTATTCTTTTTCTTTTGAAATGATATATACACCTTCCAGTTTCTAACCAGGATGGAAGGGAGCTTACAGTTTACTTAGGGTTAATTCACTCTAGTTTTTAATAAATTTAAAAGCTCACCAATGACTTTGAGATACTAATAACTGACTAGATTTTTTTAAATATGAGATATTCACGTCAAAACTGTGTTCTTAAGCCAAGGGCTAGTTAATTATTCATGTAGTTTTATTTATTTGACAGCTTGCAGAGGCTGATTAGATTTACCCCACATCTTCCCTTCCCTCAGTGCCTAATAAATAATGCAGTAAAGGAATGATTGGCATTCTAAGTGTAGGTACACAAGTACATAGTATACAAATAGGTATGGACATAGTTATACTTTTGTGGATGTATCTGTATATAAAATATGTACATTGACCTCATCTTTTAAACATATTCATTCACCTCATAGTGATATTGCTAACATTTTATAAAAGAAAATGAGTAGAAACCTACATATTTGGGGTAGTTCACTTAAATTTGCCTGAAATTCTCTTAAAGCAGAAATGAACTTTATGAATAAAAATGTTTATACACACACTAATTACAGATACTCCATGTCTAGGTTTCTCCAGTTCACCCTGAGGCTGGGGAGCAAGTCTGTTCTGAGCACCTGCAGGGCCCCAGACCAGCCTGGTGAAGGAGTTTTATTGCATTACTCTTATGATAATGGGATAACTTGGAAACTGTTGGAACATTATTCCTATGTCAACTATCACGAGCCCAGGTATGTTGGAAAGCATTTGAGAGAATGGTTAGTGTGATATGTCCTTCCTAGGAAAATTGTGATGTAAATGGTGTAAGATTCTAATATTTTTCTGTTGAGAGATGGAGAGGACAAGATTGATGTGTCTTGCAGTAAAAAACTGGCAAACCACATACTTCTAATCTTTTGTCCCAGTGATTTCTGATAATTTGAGGAAACTTATTCTCATATTTTGAAATATGCATTTCAAGGAAGTATTTTGATGTTTAGGAAAGAAAATAGTTAACACCTTATTTAACTATAATGTAAACTCTTAGATATTATTTTAATATGGCACTAAATTATAAAAACTGTTCACAGCCGGGGATTTAGCTCAGTGGTTCCGCCGCCTACCTCACAAGGGCAAGGTCCTGAGTTTGATCCCTGGTACCAAAACAAAACTGTTAACAAATATTTGTTAGCAGTGTTATGTTCTAAGTTATATGGCATAATAAATTATAAAATCTGATACTCAGTAAGTTTTGACATTTTGCATGTAATATAATCAGATAATTAATGAAAAAAATTGCTAGTAGGTACATAGTCCCTGGCAAAGATAGGTGTGAAGATATATTTAAAGTCTTTTCTTCAGGCTGTTTCTATTTTCTTCTAGCTCATATATTTCTGGACCTATAGACAGAATTGTCAGGTTAAAATTTTACTTGGAGGGCGCCATCCTTCAATGTCAGCAGAATAGTAACCACCCTTAGTGATAGAATTTCACAGATGTCCAAAAAATATTCTCCCCTGCTAAAAAATTATTTCACTGCTCACTGAAACTCCTTTTTAAAAAGCAAGGGAAGAGGGGGTGAGAAATCTCAAAGTTCGGGCATAAAGTTAAATTCATTAGAGAAGGTGAACAGTGGTTTACATTCACAGTGGCGTGTAAAGAACTAACACTGTTCCCCTTCTTGGAAGTATTTTTTAGTCATTGGGGATGAGAAGTGAGAGGGCATTGGTTACTCAGGTTTGCACTGGCATCTCAGAAAAAGTCAGGGCTCAAAGAGGAGCAAAAGGCACTGGTAACACTTTGCATGTTTTGCAATTTTGCCTCAGGCCCCCTTTATTTTAATATTTGTAAACAGATGATAACTTTCATAGAAAACATAGCAGCTTGCAACAGAGAGAATAATTAATGACTACTATGCCCTAAATTTTATACATTATAAAATGTTAAGAATGCACCAGCTGTATTGGCTTATTTTCCCTATACATGTAAAAATGTAAAGCTAAGTTCATCTTTCTCAGTAAAGATACAGGAACCCTAAAGAAACATCTTATAGACTATCCATACTAAACATTAAAAGAAAATTAGGCAGAAATCAAGATAGTAATGGAAGCATAAAGAAAATATCTCCCTCTTAAGTTAGCTTGGCCTAAAGCCCAATTTTTTTTCTGACAAGGATGGACAGCTGCAAAATTCAGTAATCAATCAATATCATGAAATTTAATTAATCTTTGTTGATATGAAAAATAATTACACATTTAATGTGCTATTTCAAAGGTATGTTTAATCTTGCCTGCCATTTGACAGCAACATTTTTCTTCTACGCAGAATCAAGGTGGCTTTTCAGTATTAGGTATGTGCATAGCTTGAGAGATTAAGATCAGAGTGGAGTTGTTTTTTTTTAAAGGAAATATGGTAATGGTAGAATTTCATTTTCTAAACATGTATCTCAGTCCATGAGACACATCCTCCCTCCCCCTCTCTCTTACAAATATTAATAAAAGGTGACATGGCAAAATTGAAATTTGATATATTCCAAATACTAAATTATATTCCATATGATAAATAATACAAACCATGGAGATTTTTCCTATGAAAGTTAAATATATCTTGATGCCTTTAGGCATTTGCTATATTTCCCACAGTATAAATTGCTGCCATGATTGCTATGAACTGTACACTGTCCCTTGATGCCATGTTGTTCGAAAATGAAGCATGATCCATTAAATAGATATGTTAGTTAACTACCCACTATTACTCCTAGATAATTTCAGATAATTTGCTTGTCTATGATTCATTCCATAAATGAACTCTACATGCTTGTTATTTTTAAATTTTAAGACCTAATAATCTGTTAGTCTTTTAATTCAAACGGATCAGAATGACTTATGAACTAATTGGTACTTTTTTAATGTAAAATATTATGTTGCTGTGGAGACTAAAATTATTCTAGTTATTTAGTGTTTTCTTAACTATAGGGGTTTTATATTCCAAAATTATTACAGTCAAATCTTAGTTTATTTTATGTCTTGGTTATTATATTTGATCTCTGTTTCACCATGTCACCCAATTCTGTATAATTATTGCACTCTTTTTTTAAAAACCCATGTGCTTAGTACCTACTCACAAAAGGGAGGTTGAAACAGGGTTCTTATCTAGTAATATTCTAACCAAATAGCACTATAGCTATTCTAACCAGCCAGTATAATATGCAAAAACTAATGAAATCAGCAGAAAGTCCCACCCTACCCTAAGACATGACACAGAGGCTAAGGGCAAGACTCTAGAACAAAGTTTATATGTCCAAATTGTGATATTGTCGCTTAGACTCTGCTTAACATCCTGTGCCTTGTATTCTCGTCTCTACCAGGGGTATACTCATAATTGTACTTAATGTAGCAAGGGTTTGTGGAGTCTTTATTATGTACTGGTTTAGGTACTAAGTGAAAAACAGACAGAAAATTCTCTGACCCTTGCCACAAGGACACTGTTATCCCAGTTTAACCTGGGAAAGTGCTGAGGCTTTTGGAGGTACCCTTCTTATGTCTGTGTGCACATGCATCAGTCATTGGGTTCCGAAGGAATCCTCTAACTGGAGTCTGATTATAGACTTACAGTCTAACTTCTCTGCCATGAAAGTCTCTATCACTTCAATTATGCTATCACATATGCATACAGTACTCTTTGTTTTCATTAGAACTTGCCTGAAAATTCTATTTTCAGCTGCATTTAATTGTATTTATTTTTGCCAGAGAGAAAATCAGCTGCTTTTAAAATTATTACCAAAAAGGATAATTATAATTTTCTAATAACTGTACTAATTAAATGTATTAAGTCAGTTTTCATTGTTGATCCAGTTTAAATATAGATTAATTATTTTATTCAGCTTTCACATATTAGTATAAATAAACATGTTTGCATTTAATAAACATTTTTAAAAGTTAAAGTGAAAATTACTAAAATATTTAATTTAAGCTTTACTCTTCTAATAAAATCCATTAGTAAAAAATTCAGCTGATTGTGGAAAGTATTCAAAAGTCATAAATGTTCCAAGCTATAAGTTTTTAGTTTTAGAAGTATTTTTAAATTTATATTTCTGCACATACACTAATTTAAAAAGTAAAAACAAAATCACTTCTAAAAGTTACAAATTAGCTAAAGTTAAATTTTCTTTTAACCATATCCTTTAAAAAAGTAACAACAGAGAAGACATAGTTACCTCTCTGGCGTTGGTGGTATAGTGGTTAGCATAGCTGCCTTCTACACTTCCTTTGCTATATTAAAATAACCCTAAAATCAACTGAAAATTGGTAAAAATTATATTTCTGCATTTGCATATTAATTTTCCAATATTTAAAAAATGTTTTCTCACATTGAAAAGGTTCTACCAGACTTTACTTTTTGTATGACCAGTGGTCCTGTTCTTCTACACCGTGTATCCATGTACAAATTATTTAAAGGGAAAAATATGATTTTAATAACTTTTGATATATAAGAAATTACCTTCTCATATATGTGGTTAATACAGTTTTTTACATAATGAAGATACGGAAATCAAACTAACGCCTTGGAAATTGAACGTTTTAAGTAATTTATCTCCAAGTTATCCAGCTAGCCGCTTGTCTTGGAAGTTTTTCTTTGCTCACAAAGAGAAAGAAACCAAAAACCTCAGTCCATTCAGTGTGCACTTACGGCAAGCACCGCTCCTGGAGTTTAATTGGACATTGATGGAGACAAATGTCCCACTTGCCATTTCCCTCACATCTCCCCTTGTATATGGATGTGAGCAGCATGGTACTGTGATTTATGGAGCTTTCGAGCAGATGTCATTGCACTGGCAATTAATGTATGGTTCCTGCTGCTGTGTACAATAATTGCTCCTCAAAATTAGACATTATTCTTAATTTTCTTCCCCATTTGTCAGGTACAGGTTTGTTGTCATAGCTGCCATGACATAGCAAGTGACCAATGCACCCTATGCTAAACTCACGGGAAGGAGGAAATACCATAGTTCCAACCAGCCCCAAACTATAATATGTGTAGAGAGCTGCCCAGGATTCTTTACCAGGATAAGATGAATCCTGCCACTTTGATAACTCTTTGATTGAGTTCGCTTTCTTGAGAGCACATCGGTGAAAGCACAGTCCTATTTTTGGATGTATTTAGAAGACATTAAAGGGCTGGGGATTTAGCTCAGTGGTGCCTGTGCCTGCCTGGCAAGCACAAGGTCCTGAGTTTGATTTCCAGTACCAAAAAAAAAAAAAAAAAAGAGGAAGACATTGGAGTCAAATACGTGTGTTTGTAATTATACAATTCTTTATTAATACTATACTTCAAGGAGGGGGACTATCTTGCCGTAAATATAAGTATTTTAAGACACCAAAGTAATCTGAATGTTAACTTTCTTTTTCTGTAGAATAATCTCCGTGGAATTACCAGATGATGCAAGACAGTTTGGAATTCAGTTCAGATGGTGGCAGCCGTATCATTCTTCCCAGGGAGAAGACGTGTGGGCTCTTGATGAGATTATCATGACATCTGTGCTATTCAACAGCATCAGTCTTGACTTTACCAATCTTGTGGAGGTCACGCAGTCTCTGGGCTTCTACCTTGGAAACGTTCAGCCATACTGTGGCCACGACTGGACCCTGTGGTGAGGATTTCGTTGTTGTTACAGTTTGCTTTAGAAGACTGGTGCATGAAGATGCTCTTCTAGGCCACTCAGCACCTAGTCATTTGTTCCAATATTTACTGGACATTAACCACTTGAAAAATGATTGTTACATCTGCATTATTTTGTCCTGGTAGGGAGAACTGGAAAGAAAATATTGATAGATTTAAATAATTATAAAATTTCACACTCATTAATCTCAAATTTTGTTTCCCAAAATTACATATAAAACTTTCTTCAAAAAGAACTAATAATTAAAGTGATCGCCATATTCTGCCTTCATGGAGCACTGTGATGATCATAGTGAAATGTGAAACCACTCTAGTAAGGGTTTTTATTTTTATTTTTGCAATTTTTATAGTTACTATTTCAATAAAATCTTTTAAGTAGTTCTTAAGTAATTTTTAAGTTGTTCTGTTTTCCTGTTGTCTGACATGAAGTCCGAAAAGTTTTCTAAGCCTGTATTAATTGAAATGTCCTTTTGAAGCCATGTTATCAATATTGAGCCAGTGACTCATAACTAATGCCAGTAGAGTTTAAAGACTGTGGTTCCCTAATTAGAGTACCCTTTAGATTTTTTTCCCTGTGATCATATGCAAATTTAATTATACAACAAACTTAAATAATTTCAACTGTGATTAGTTAGTACTTCATATCAGTAAGATGATTCAACAGTGATTAACTAGAGTAAGGTTCTGGCTGCTTGAAAGGGGAACTTCCAACAGTGTCCCGTAGGAGACTGCTTTTGGATTGTTCAGACAGTGGATATGATACATTCCACTGATTACAGAGTGGGAAAATTGCACTGGCAAAATTGTGGTGCTGCACGCCTGTAATCCCAGCACTCTGGGAGGCTGAGGCAAGAGATCACAAACTGGAGCCGACTGGACAACTTAGCTACTTGGTAATACCGTCTCAAAATAAAACATTTTTCAAAAGATCTGGGGGTGTAGCTCTTTAATGAAGGCCCTGGGTTCAATACCCAGTAAGGGAGGTTAGAGACAGAAAAACAAGGAAGTTCCAGCCATGTGGAGATCTGGAGAAATAGAATTCCAGCTACAAGAAATGTTGTATACAAAGTTCCTAAAGCAAGAATGACCGTGGCATGTTCAAGGACCAGGAGGAAGGCCATTGGTACTGGTACAGCATCCTAGGCAGTAAGGGAATGCTTGTCAAGGATGGAAGCCAAGAGATGTCCTAGAGGCATGATCATGTAGGGTCTTCTAGACCTGGAGATCCTATAATAATGTTCGGGTCTCAGAACTCACAACCTTCATGACTGCACATACTGCCCCTTGCTAGGTTCCTTTAGAACTGCAAGCATGATTGAGGAGTACTTTCTTAAGAGATTTCTATTGAGTCAGGGTCAGACCAATTTAATTCCTCCAGATGAGTCATGCCAAAAGCTCTTCACCACCATTGTCACCAGAGAGCATATCATAAATGACCCAGCAGCGACCTTATCATAATTAGAGGTAAATTTTACACACCATTGCACAGAAAATTACCTTTGATGGGAATTGTGCATGTACAGTCACATCTCACACACAGCAGGCTAAAATTCTAGCATCAAAATGAGAGCTAATGGAATGGAAGTACAGATGGTCACTTTTGCTGCAAGCAAGTCAGACTAGCAAGAATGAAATTTCTATTCAATAAAGTAGGAGGTTATATTGTACATTTTCTATCTGATAGCCTCAGATGCTTACTTCTATGGATGCTCTTTCTAGTCCTCTAGCCTCCAAAGAAAATTAATGGGTGAAGCAAATAAAAAGATATAAAGATATAGACTACAATGAGATTTATTAGAATTTCATGCTTCTGAAAACTTAAATTGACCTGAATCAACAGCAATTCAAATTGGTCACGTACCACAAACTATATCTCACAAGTTTATGTGTAGGGCTTCTTGTTTTCAGCACTTTTAATACAACAAAGAGTCATATCATGGATGCAAGTCCTGTATCATGTTTATTTTCATAAATAGTTAACATCTGCTCAAATAAACTCCAAAGTTGCTGAGCATTTTAATTTAACACTTGGGTTGAATGCATGATAACAGCAGTTAATTTCTGTGCTTTGATCAAAACCCTGAGAACAATATCTTTTCATACAAGTCTGATGAATATTCTTAACCCACCACTGCTTTAATTGGTGGAGATACATTTACTTTGTGAAAGTACAATCGCAGTAATTATAGAAAACCGTAAGAAAATATAAATAATTGTACAATCCCCATGGGCACCTTCAGCAGCACCGGAGGAGTTTTATTAACAACCACATGTGAGCAATCAGGCTCAACTTTCTGGTCTTCTCTGAAACAAAAAGGAATTGTCCTGGTCACGAAACAACAGAGAGGATACCCTGGCAGTAATAATGGGACTAGAGAAATGCATTAACTCTTTTAATAAGGACATGAAAAATGCTCACTGCTCATTTAAATGAAACTGCATGGAAGATCTCAAACTGTTCCCATTTTCTTTAGCCACTGAGTCAGAATAAAACCCCTTTTAATGGTGCTATTTTCTCTCCACTGCTCTCGAGGAGTATATTATCCAAAATTCAGTGTAAATCTTCTTCAGTCATGTTTTTCAGAGATGCTTGTTACAGCACTGAAATTCAAGTAATGATGTTGACCAACTATTTATCATCACCTCCTAGCCTTAAAACAAGCTCTTAACTTCTTATGTAAAAATCTTTGGAGCAGATTATCTTATTAAGTAAGACTTCTTTAAACACATTTAGATGTGTGGACTCTGCCCTTCCATGACCTTCTTTCTCTCAAGAGATCTGTAGACATGGTCTGTACTGAATGCCGGGTATAAGTTAATCATTGGCTCTTTCCAGCTGTGAGTTCATTTGCTTCTCATTTTCTAGTTCATGACTTTCCATGAGCATGGATTGTTGTTATGGAGTGTATTCTCCAGAGAAAACTTGGACAATTGCTTTTTCATTAGAAGGACTACAGGCAATATGCTGTAAATCACTTTAGAGCTTGTCATCCTTGAGCACAGTCTTTTAATAGACAAATGAATTGCTTTTAATTCTTGGTAATACTTTGCTTTTTTTCCGTACATATATCTGAAACAGAACATCTGTCTGCTTTTGATTTCAAGCGTAATTTTGTTACTAATATTATTAATATATGATCACTACAGGAAAAATTTTAATTATGATTTATTAAAGATTTTACCTAATACTGTTAAGGATAATACCAAGGGTCTTAGTTACTTTTCTCATTGCTGAAACAAAATACCTAACACCTAAATTTAAAGGAGGTAAAGTTTATTGTAGCTCAGTTTGTAGAGGTTTCAGTCCCTAGTTGGCTGCCTCCCAAGCAGGGTGGCATAGCAAAGGAGAAATAGCTCATGGCAGGCAGAAAGCACCAGAGCAGCAAGGTAGCAAAGCAGTGGAACAGCAGCAGCAGGAGCCTGCCTCTGCCTTTTATCCTTTCCAGTCTACACACCCTTTGGGTGGTGCCACCCACACCCAGGGTGGGCTTTCCCATTATCCACACCCAGAACTATGCCAAGCCAAATCAGTGGACTCATTTAGCAATCACACACCCTTAATCTCAGCATCACACTTAATCCCAGCAACACACACCCCAGATCCAGCCACCTCTGAAGAGCCCCACCTACGACCACATGAGGCCTTGAGAGGACATCTAAATGCAAGCCAAGGGACACTAACATTCCTCTGTCCCACTTAATAAACTAGCTAGATATAACAGGTAGGAGGGATATTGCTATCATATAGACTTTCAGTTTTAAAAAGTGTACAATTGTGAGGGGTTAGTTATATTCGAATTGGCAATTGTTTTCAGCAGTTACAGTGTGGTAGAAACATAAGCTTTGAGGTCACAAACCTAAGTTCAAATTCTGATGCTTTTAAACTTGGAAAATAAAAAGCAGGGCACTTTTTACAAATGACTTGTATGTTTTGATGGAGCTATTTTAAGAAGATTACATCAAAGCAACTCAAATCAAAACAGGAAATAACTGAATTTGATTACTAAAGAATGTACAACAGACACCGCTGACTTCCAACTTCCTGTCTCTCATCCAGTCTTTGTCCTTCAGGCCATCCATGACCTAATGCCATCTCTGCCTCTTATTCCAACTCTAACCACTGCCTTGTATCTGTCCCTTACTCCCTTGCCAGCCACTTATAGGCTAGGACTTGAGCATAGAGAGCACCATTCTTGCACATTCTTTTGCAACTCCTAGAAGATGACTCAGAGTGGTTTCATTTCTAAGTCATCAAGCATGCCCTATACCAAACAGTAACATCAGCAGTTCAGGGAAATGTATTTAGCTTCTTTGAACCTGAGCTTTTCATCTGTAAAATGGCTCAGTAATACCTCCTTCCAAGCTTCTTGTAAAGAGTGAGATCACAGTGCTTGCTTCGGCAGCACATATACTAAAAAGAGTGAGATCACAGATAGAAAGTACCTACCATTTCCTTCACTGTCTGGTTGAAGGGAAGAAAATTCCTAGCTGTAATGTTTCTTTTAGGTCCACATTTTGGAAAGAGTTTTTGACTATTAAAAGCTGATAAATATCATTTTTCTTGAGTAATGCAAAGGAAGATGTGTCTGAATCTTAAGGAATTCAAAATAGATATATTAAGGAAGATTTTTCTCATATCAACTAGATCTAGTTGGGGAAAAATAATGGTGGTTATACTTATTTTTGTTAGTATTTTTCTATCTAAATACCAAACATTGTTTCTGTGGATTACATTCCAGCAGTAATAATACAATAACCAAACATGTTATTGTAGATACAATTTTATGAATGGTAGGTGATTAGGTTAGCAGAAAATCCCAGACATGAAAGATCCTAAAAGTCTGTGTATTTCACAATTTAACTTCAAAGCAGTTTATTTACAATAAAAAGGTGAGAGAGAAAGTAGTGGTACCATGATTTGTTGAAAGAGAAATGTGACAGTCTGAGACAGTCACTTCCTCTCGACAACAGGTTGTGAAACTCCTTTGGTAGCCCTGAGTCTCGAGTGGGTGACCATCTTCGACCTCTGCCTCTCCCTCCCGCCTTTCACTCAGTCCATCCTGGCCGTGATCTTTCTCCTTGCTCCGCCGCAAGCCAAGCTCTTTTCCCCCTCGGCAACTTTGCCCCAGCAATGCCTCTGCCTAGGAAGCATCTCCATTACTCATTTTTGGGTACAGTGCTTGGGCTTCCATACTTTCCAGGATCTGGAAAAAAAATCTAAGAGCCAGGAAAATGTATATTGTCTCCAAAATAGAACAAGACATTTGCAAACATGCCATTAAAATGACAAATACATTTAAATCAAATGCTTATAAAATATAACATTACAGCAACTTCATTAATTGATGAATTTAATAAAATTTTGACATTGGAAATAAGTTTAGATCAAATTTCTAAGTATGCTGAGAAATCATAGCCAAACATGTATTAAATGAATTATCTGCAGCCAAATAAAATTTAAAGGAAAAATAATAAAAATCCATTTGAAGATTTTTTTACTACTAAAAACTGTGTATTTAATGTGAGACACAATCACATTTTAATACATTTGTTGTAATGTGGGATGAAATTTTCAAGTTTCTTATAAAAGTCTTAAAATAATTCCGTTTTACTATTCTGTAAATAATGTACATGGCCATACATAGAAGAAAAAAGAGAATTTCACTGTTCCCTCATGTATTTTCTCTCTTCTCTACTCTCTGCACCATGCTAAATATTTTCAGCCAGGGCTGTCAGGCCTGACTGGACAGACCTGTGTCCTTTCTGAGACGAAGTGAGGAGGGAGGGAAAAGAAAGGTGAAGACATAGGAAGCAATGAGAGACAACGGGCACATGCTGAAAGGGCAGCTCCTAAGATAAGGGGTTAAATGTGGATGAGCCACCTTCACTTCAGACCAGGCCAGCTGTGGGGGTGACCATACTGATGGAGCTAAACTCATGGGCAAAAGTAGGAGGAACTGGAAATAGCTAGTGTGCCCTCATGGAACTCATCCCCTCATAAATGGCAGGGAGCTACTGCCACTAGAAAGGGCACACACACACACACACACACACACACACTTCCTGTCGAGAGACCACCTAGCCCCACAGAACTGTATGGAGCTCTTTCCTCTGGGCTCTTACTTGCCCTCTCTACCTAACAGTCTCCCCATCCATATCTCTCTCAGCCACAGACGTATTTGTGTTGTTGCCCACTGCCCCTCCGCCTGCCACTCTGCAGGGCTTATCTCCTTCTGCCTCAGTTTACTCCAGCTGCTGAACATTTCCTTCAGAAAATGCCATTAGATGGGGAGCATTAAGATTTGTCAACTCAAACTTGACAGAAATCTTCAAAACCATTTCATCAACACATCTCTATAAACTTTAAAACTAAATTGATTTAAGTTATTGGAATTACCTGCTGGCATCCAGATGTTGAACAAGATGGCCTAGGTCCCCGGGAGACAAAGGAGGTACCAGGCTGTAAACGTAACTCTGGACACCTGAGGAAGGGATGGAGGGCCACTCCTTGGAGCTCCCTACAGAGTCTCCCATGTACCTACCACTCTGTAGGCGCTCATGATCTGGTTAGAAAGAGAAGTGTTCTTCGGTGGTCCATGACCACTATATGCAGATAGCCTGTCTCTTAGGGGACCCACTCCCCCACTTCCATCTCCCGCATACAAAGTTACCTGATCTTCAGAGAAAGTGGGTACTGTGCTGAGTTTTGAATGGAAAGAGGTTGATTTCTATAAAAGCTAGATATATAACAGTCAAGCAGCTTGATTTGTGCTTTTTATTGGCTCAAGACTTTATCTAACTTAGAGATTCTATTTCTGACTTAAAGAATAATATGTTAATTTCCAAACTGGGAGAATAACGTGAAATGAAGAAGCTGAAGAATATAAACTTACTTTATTTTATATAATAAGGGTAAAGATAAGCAAAATAAAGGAGGTGCTACACACCAATCCTATAAAAAGAGCTCGAAACAGATGCTAAAAAGCATGTCAGTTCCAAAATATCTTGGATTGACATCACCCTGAAATCTTAACTAAATAAATGAGGAATGATCTAGCCACTCAGAAGTCAATAAAGACTTTTTAAATGACAGATTGAATAAGTACATGATACAATACAGTATACAGGAAAATTCCAAATTTGCTTCAAGCTGTGATTGAATGGAGCTTTAAAATTTTGTCACAAAATAAATATGGCATTTGGAAAGTTCTTACTTAGATGATTAATCTCATTGAAAAACTAGTTGAAAGAAGATAGTCAAGAAACCTAGGGGAATATTGATATATTGATAGACTGGATTATCATATGTATAGAGCATATTAAGTCAACATCTCTCTGTCTTCACACACACACACACACACACACACACACACACACACACATTGAAATTATCCAAGCAGTGTGGCAGAGAAAATGCTGTACCATTTTTGGACCCTGAAACGTGAATGAGAGTCTGAAGGAAACAGGTAGAGGGAAGTGAATATGTTGATGAATGCAAAAAGCCTTTCACCTTGCTCTGGCCACACTGCACTCCAGAATGGAGCTGAGGCTGGAGACCAGTGGCAGGGGTGGTGCCCTGGGGAGAAGCCCACAGGAAGATGAAGACAGACTGGGCCTCCTCACACTGCAGACCTGAGAGCAGGTTCCATAATGCAAAACCACCTTTTCAAACTGCAAAGGGAAAATTTGCTTTAGTCCTTAATGGATCAAGATTGCAAACAAAAATGAGTAACTAGACAAATAAAAGGAGATGATTAACAGGCAAAGTTTAATATGATTTATAAAGTTGTACTCTAATGGTAAAAAGTAGATATTCCTTTCAAATGTCCATTGGACATTTGCAAAAAGTGATTATGAACTAGCTCAAGGTAATGTCAACAAACACTAATAAAAAGAATAAGACACCATTAGAGTCATATTCTACTGCTGAAAATTTTACATGTGCAATAGGGGAAGGAAAAACATTGCAACAGAAGGGGAGCAGGAGATAATTTTAACAGATGATGGAATATACCTCCCCTACATGTGAAGAACCGATAGAAATCATTAAGGAAACGTTTAACCCTGTTTTTAAAAGTGGGCAAAGTACATGAAAAACCTATTCACTCATATACACAAATACAAATAGCCTGTAAATACAAATAGCCTTTAAACTTCTGTCGTCATCAGAAAAGTAGATTAAAAGACAATAGGCATAAAATATCTAAAATGAAAAGTACTGTCAATGTGCAGTGTTGACAAATGCTAAGAACTGTCACCTTAGTCACTGTTGATGTTCTTGGTAAATATAACTTGGTACAGTACTTTTCGAGGGCGGCCTTGCAATGAGTGTCAACTTTTACAGCATGCATTTGCTCTGACTAAGCAATTCTGCTTCTAGGAATTTATTCTAAGGAAATAATTTGGCAAATGCACCAAGGATGCATATTATAGAAGCATTTTTATAATGGTAAAAGTGGATACAACTTCCAAATTTTTCCATACTTAAAATTGGCTTTATTCATTAAAAATTACAATATCTAGCCATATTTTTCACAGAAAAACAGATTTGCTATTTCAGAATTAATTTTAAAACAAAAATGCATATGTGTTCATGTGTAAGCATAAGAAAAAATGGTGGAAGTATTCATATCAAAACATTAACGGTGGTCATCTCTAGACAGTGGAATTGTAAACTTTTACTGTTTTAAAAATGCTTCTTCTGCCTATCAGGGTTTTTTCCCAATAAGTGTACAATGTATATAATTCACTAAAATGATATTATTTTGTTTCAAAATATAATACCAGAGAACTAACAACTCAGTTAAAAACTCTATCTTTATCCCACAACATCAAGCTTTTCTGTGAAATCTAGTAAACATTTTGTTGGTGGTATATAGCCAAAAAGAGAATGATATCTGAGAAGCTCAGATTCATTCACATCTCCTACAAATGGCTAGAAATTCTGAATAGTGTCAAAACAAAAATACCATTGTACGGCTCTTTTGTTTCCCTAGAAAAGATTTCTGCAAAGCTGTTGTTTTCTGTGAGATTCTTGAAAATAACAGAAAATTGCTTAGTATATAAGAAATATAAATCTTGATGCAGTGTCTTCTCTTACGCCTCATTCATAATGAGATTTCATCTATATTAACTTTCTAACTGAAATATTCTTAAAAGGCGAGGCTATTTGTCAAAAATGGCTCAGTCCCCACGTAATTTGGCTGTTTTGACACGAGTTTGCTTTTAAGGAATTTTGTGGACCAGGTATTCTGCCACTTACTTTGGTTATGTGTGTCTGCCTTTGTGTAAAAGAACCTTTTTTCTGGAGACAGAAGAGGAGACCCTAGAGGAAACAGGAAGTGGTTTCTTTAAGTGAAGGTCACCTTAGAACTTTGTCGGTATTCGCTCTGGCATTTAAGTAGCAGTAGTTTTGTAAAACCTGCCTGGTCCCCAGTTGAAAGACCTCATTCGTGTGCTCGTTTTATTTAACAAACATTCCCTGAAAGCCTTCCACGGGCCTGACAGAGTGGGGAAGACTTCAAAGTGGAAATCAGAAGGTCTAGAGTCAGGCTTTCTAGTAACTGTGGGACCCTGGGGCCAGCAACTGTGCCTATCAGTTTTCCTTCTCCATCACAGTGTTAAGGGTGCAGCTCACCCAAGTGGCCTGGACTCAAAGGTCAATCGAGATAATCCAACTGTTGGAAAAGCACGGTGCCCACACAATGTACTTCCATGAGATGCAGGCGTGGTTCTGTCTTTCGGGCTCCAGAGATGAATAAGATATGAATCCAACCTGGCTGAGAAAACGGATTCTCAGCAATACCTGAGGCTAAACAAGGGCAGGATGGGGGCAGGGTGTGCAAAGGAGCTGTACTGCAAACCAAGCTTACTGCTGCAGGACTGCACTACAGTGTTAGCCATTTGATCGTTGTCTTAGTGGAGCACCGACTGGCCTTGAAGGTAGAAGTACAGAGAGATAGAGGGGTAGTTTTGTCCTAGTGGGAAAAATATCCCCTTTTCCCTTTAAACCTTGTAATTAGATGCAGGAACTTTTAGATTGTTCCTTGATTTTTGAGACTGTCTTGCAAGTCAACATGAATAAAGCTAAGTCTGATTCCCAATGCATTCTGTCTCCAGAATTTCTCCCAAAAATGCTGATGTGGGCTGTTCTTTTCCATTCCTATAATTTTTAACAGAAAAGAAGTTCAGCTTCATTTTTACCTTTATGAACATATCTTGACTTCAGCAAGCGGCAAGAAGGAGCAACTCTGTAAATTAAAGGATTGCTATGTATGAAATTCTCTGCCCCACAAAACCCCAGCTGAGTACGAACATTCAGGAGGGAAATATGCAACCTAACATCACTGGCTTTCAGCTACCAGTCTTGAACAAATCAGAAACAGTCAAGTTTGGGGCTGGACTGTAAATCATGGACATCTGTGGTTCTTTTGTGTTATTTCTTTCAGATTAAGGCATCAGGATGGATATGGTATGATGAAGTAAGACAGGTGTATTGGAAATGCATTCGGTCCAGGTTACAACAAAAACCAGAAAAGGCTGACCGTGGCATAAACAAAAGTAAAGAGGCCTATTTGTCATTTATAATAAGCAAGCTTAGGATAGAAAGTCTAGGGCTGGAATACGCCTTAACAAGGCCGTTGGGGATCCATGCTCTCTCTACCTGCTGCTGCACAATCTCAGCAGAGGGGTCTCCCTGCACTCTAGTTCCATTACTGCCACAGGATGAGTGCAGTCCCTTCAGAAAGGAAGGAAGACCTTAGGAACAGCGGGCTAAAGCCATGCAGCCAATTACATCATCCCTTTTAAAAGATTATAATAGAGCCAAATGTGTAAACCTGCTTAGCACCTTTCATTCATGTCCTTTGGTGAGAACTCATTGCTGGACACGTGGCTGCTCTGGACCAGTCGCTGGAAGGTGACTAGGGAAGAAGGATGTGGCTGGCAGTTGGATTCACCTACCCAGAAGGATCTGCCCACAGTAGGAAACACCAGAAACTTGGGGTTCTTACTCCACCACTTGACTATCCAAGTGCTAAGCAAGAACTTTGTTGTCATTCTTGAATTGCCCTCATTTCCCTCACTTAGCTTGTTATTTTGTATAATTCATATCCTGTTTCTTGATATTATGACACTTTTAAAATCTGCTATCATGAGAGTAGCTCGGAGCACTCTGTGCTTCTCAGGTTTGTGTGCTTCCATTCTTCAGCCAAGTTCACGGTCACCTTTGTACCCAGCCACATGAAGGTTAGGTGCTGACAACGTGAGTAAAACACAGCGCTTCCTTCTGCTTCTGTATAGAACTCTGAGGACAGTAAACCATCTCAAAGGGAGGAATTTACAAGAGGCTGATGGTAAAAATAATCTTAAATTATTTCAGAAAAGTTGGGTGGGGAGATACTGAGCGTGGCAGAAGTGAGATGGCTTCAGAGGCTCTGCGTCACTCGCAGACCCTTCAGATCGGGTGCAACCATGTGACCTTGCTCTATGACTTTGTTCTATGTTTTCTCTCAGGACACCAGGAGGCATGGCGCCTCTTTAAGCCAAAAACAATTTAAATGATGCCTCCTTCTGACAAGGTACTAGAAAGAGCATTAATCCTTGAAGGTAGAAGCAGCACTTATTTGTCACAGAAAAAAAAAATTGGGAAACCTTCTTTGCCTACTTAAAATATCATGGAAATGATAGAAAACTCCATGCTTGGGTGGTTGACCACTATTTTTTTTCTATGCTGATTCTTTTACTTTGCCAGTCTTTCTAAATATTACCTGTTTTTGAGATTGCATCTTATGTACTTTAATGCATAGCAACCATTGTGGTTTTATATCTTTACAGTGCAATTGCATAACTGAAAGTTAACAATTTATAAATGAAGTATGAGAAAAATCTATTTAAAATTGCAGATATTTTCCTTTCCTGATCTTAGGGTAATAGAAAGACAAACAGATTGTGTATTGGTAAAGAGTCTTAAAAGTCAGGCAAGGCTGATTTGTCATTGAATATTATTAGCCCCATTTCCTCTTCCGTTAAAAGGAATAATTATTGCGGGCTGGGGATATAGCTCAGTGGTTCCTCTGCCTGCCTCGCAAATGCAAGAACCGGAGTTTGATCCCTGGTACCCCCCAAAATAAATAAATAAATAAAAATAATTATTGCTACTATACAGAGTTACTGTGAAGATGGAACTAAGAAAGGTCATTGGATATTTTGCTTAGCACAGTTTTAGAACTTGGTCTACAGTCAGTAAATGATGGACACCATTATTAATAATGATAAACAAGTTGTGGCATTTTTCATTTCTTAACTGGATTTGCAAGACAAGGAATAACGAATAGGATTTTTTCCTTCCTTTTAGTGAACATCCTATAACAGCAGAGATCAGGACGTCTTTATTCATTGTGCAACTATAAAATCTTAAAGAACTGTGAAACAATAATAACTCATTGTTGGGAAAAGCTTCTTACACTTCATAACCTTGAGCCTAACTCCATTTGACCCCATACATGGACAGTAATCCATTTTTAAATAATATCTTAATCTCTGCAAGAAGCAAATCACAGTATTCTTTCTTTTGTTGATTCCACAAAAGAAAAGAAAATATATTAAATGCATCAAAGGTTTCACACAGTATTACACTAGCTCTGCCCTCTGATTACTAGAAGTTACTGTTCCAGGGTAGGGCTGAGCCTGCCTCCGAATGGCAGAATCAGGAGGACAAACCATAGTGCAGTGGATCTCAGAATAGGTACATTGACCCATGTAACTATAGTACAAATGTACCCATGTTTTAACTTGCTCTGACAAGTTACAAATTCCTTGAGAAATTTTCTGTAAAAAAATAATTTTGCCTACCTTCAAATAGTTTACAGTTATAATTACATAGCTCTCAATTGGGACACAGTGAAACATCTAAATTTTACTGACCGGACACAACAATTAAAACTACATTAGATGTGTTTAGTAATTAATGTATGAACATTAAAAACTCTTTGGCAAATAAGAAAAACACAAAATTCACAAACTGTTGAGTTTCCCACCACTGAAAACAGCCACAATAAACGTTCTGGTCAATTTTCTTTATGCACCATTTTGTGCATATTTTTAAAATTTTTTTCATAATGTACATTTTAATCCAATTATATTATTTTCATGAATATTTGAAACATGAATAATATTCTGCAAGGTATCTATATCACTTTACTTAAATTTTTCATTTCCCCCTTTTGACATCCTATATATTCATCATGTTTATGAAATTATCTTTGAATTTAGAATTATTTCCTTTCAGTCAATCCCCGGAGATGAGATTAATGAGAGCATTAAAAGAGTACCCAATTTCATTGCATTTGATAACTGTAGGTATTCACTTTAAAAAAAAAAAAAAAAAAGTTGCTTCTTTGATAGAATATTTTAAATCTTATTTATTAGATTGGCTGAACTCCATTCTACAACTTGGCAAGGTTTAAGTAATTTAGTGCAATGAAACTATTTTGGCATGCAGTACAAAGTGAAGAGGCTCATTTTTCCCTGATATACTACTTTTTGGAATTTTCTGATTTCCTCCTTTGTGTCTTTCAGTTTTACAGGAGATTCTAAACTGGCCTCGAGTATGCGCTATGTGGAAACACAGTCCATGCAGATAGGGGCTTCCTATATGATTCAGTTCAGTTTGGTGATGGGATGTGGCCAGAAATACACTCCACACATGGACAACCAGGTGAAACTGGAGTACTCAACCAACCATGGCCTCACCTGGCACCTTGTCCAAGAAGTAAGTGTATTTTCTCTAAACCCTGTCATTGGTAACATCTCCCTTTTGACATAAAGCAATTACAACTTTAAACTTTAAGTTTGGTTGAAAAGAAATGGTGTTATGTGTAACCTAAAATTGACATAAAGAATTGCATAGATATCACATTCTTCATAGTTAGATATGAAAGGGTTATTTGGAAATTTTAAAATAAACAGTATTGTATCAGGCAATGCTTACCAGAGAAACAGATTTAACGCAAGATATACAAATACACAATAATTTTCAAGATGGGCTTACAGTGGCCGCCTGCAGACCCAGGTGTGGAAGAGTGCAAAGGGGCTGTCTGCCTGCGTGCTGGAGATCTGAAGGATCCAGTCGAAGGCCCAGAGCTCAGTACAGAGTCCCATTTGAGTCCGTATCAGGAGGCTGAAGGGTCTGAGATGGAAGGCTAAAGGGTCTTCACCACACAGCTGGATGCAGGGTGGGTGCGGGAACCCAGAGATAATGTCCAAGGTGAAGGTCAAGACTGGGGCTCCTCCAGAGAAAGAGAAGCAAGGCTTCCTTCTTCGGTCCCTTTCTATTCCATCCAGGCTACAAGCCTATTGGTTGGTGCCACTCACATCCAGGGCGGGTCTTCTGTCTTCAGTAAATCCCTTCACCCACACCCAGAACTGTGCTGATCCAATTTAGCTGGGTGTTTCTTACTCAAATTGACAGGATCAGTTATCACAGGTAATAAGTTGAGCACTAGAGACTTCCTTTTCTCTGATCTTCTTCCTATGTAAACATACTCTTCTTTCCCTACAGTGTCTTCTTTTCCTTTTCTAGGTCTCTTTACTTGTAGATAGACTATGTAAGGAATGTGGTATCTCTTGACTTTAGATACAAAAAGAAATATGGATCCAGTTTCTTGGAATAAAATTTACTTTTTCATATATACCCTAGTAATCTGGCATCACTATAAATGCATTGTTGTAACTGCATTAACAGAATAATTTAACCAAATGCTAATGTTATAACAGGTCAAAAATTAATCCCAATCCATTTCTATTTGTACATGTAAGAATCAGTAGATGTTTAATTCCATTATGGCTTCCATTTGCGATTATTTCCCAAATCTTCTGACTTCCCTGAAGGAAAAGTCATGGAGTGGATCCATATCACCAATAGTTGTATTACTGTATCAGATTTCCCTAAGGTCTTTTGCACTTACGGTGAGTGGGCCAACGTATTTCCCTTGGGGAAATGAAGCTGAGTTTGAGTTTTGCCTGATTCTCTTTCAGGAATGCCTTCCAAGTATGCCGAGTTGTCAGGAATTTACATCAGCAAGTATTTACCATGCCAGTGAGTTCACACAGTGGCGAAGAGTCATAGTCCTTCTTCCCCAGAAGACCTGGTGAGAAATGACATATTTAGATACGGTTTTCACTGTAACTTTTACTGTCTCTACTAGGACAACTTCCAAATGAAGATCAGTTAAAAACAATGACAAGATATTTACTCTTTTATTTTCACTGTCAAAAGGCCTAGATCTTACTTTCATACTAAGGATATTTGAAAAACAGAGTTAAGGGAAAATATGAAAATAAGATTTTCCCTGTCCTAGCTTCTCCTGACCATCCTTCTTCACCCAACTTTTCTTTCTGTAGGAGAACTTAATGAGCCAGCTCCGTTAGGTTTGACTACAAAAATCAGTGATACAGAATCTAGAAATACAAGTATTCTGGATTGCAAATTTGTCTTCTTGCTACAAAGTCCCACTTTTTATATCAAAAAACTTAATGAATTTTTTCACTAGTCGCATTTTTTCAGTACCAATAAAAATCATTCTCCAGGAAGCAGAGGCCTCAGTAAAAATTTGATAATGTGAAAGAAAGGAAAAAAGGATAATCGTTTTTCCCAGATATTTCATTGTTTCGGGTTAGGTTGATCAATTGAAACAATCCAGTATTGGGCAGTAGGATTCAAGAATTAAGAAAGATGGGGAGAATTTAAAGCCGGAGTCAGGATGAACTTGCTCAAAGAAAAAGCTTTGAACTGGAAATTAAAAGGCCTGAATTCTCAGCACAGTTCTGCCAATTTTTAATTAACCACATGATCTTTACCTTGTACAACCTTTTCAAGGCCAATTCTTTATGGACATAATGAAATGTTTTAATTAGATAATCTTAAAGGTCTCCCACAGTCCTAGAATTCTAAGATTCTGTAAGGTGTACAAAAGAAAAAAACATAAAAGAGACAAGTATTATATTTTTCTGTGATATCTGCCTTTCAGTTCTCTTTTTGTGAAGAGAAAATTACTAAATAAACCCTTTCTCAGGTTATTTTTTTATAAGTTTGGCTCTACACAAAAACAACCTAGAATAATTCTAGATAACAACCTAGAATAATTCTTCCACCTTTGGTTGAAGATTGAATTACTGTGCAATGGAAGAATGGAGCCTTGATTATTTTAAAGGATGTGTCATTATATCAGTTGGATAAAATGCTTGAAATTTGCTTTCCACAGAGATTTTTTTATATCCAACTGTGAGCCATTTCCTTCATATTCTATTGATACTTTGTATAACAAGTTTTTACTTTCTCCAACATTCTGCTTGTTTAGGTCTACCACTGAGAATATAATCAAGACTTTAATTTCAGTGACATTTCAAGCATATATAGCAATAAAATTTTGTACAAAACAATGCATCAAACAAATGAAATACTGGTCGTACTGGTTGCAAAGTAACTGAGGGGGTTTTTCCAATATTTTACAATTAAGTACATTTCTCTCATTTTTTAAACAAATTGAAAATTTGAACGTGGTTGTCCACACCTGTAGTCCCACCTACTCAAGAGAGTGAGGCAGAAAGTCACCTGAACCCATGAAACCTTGAACCCAGGAGTTGGAGACCATCCTGGGCAGTGTATGGTAGTAAGATCCGGTCAAAAATAAATAAATAAATAAATAAAACAAAATAAACTAAAAAATACAAATCACTGATTACTATTCATTAATGTGTGGTAAAATTTCAAAATTGAGGTAAAGTAATATGGATGTGTATTTTAGAGATGTCTTTTCATCCATAAAAACCTTAGGAATGTTTTCTTGGTTATTGTAGTTCAAAGAGTATCCAAAAAGGGCTGGGGATTTAGCTCAGTGGTTCTGGCACCTGCCTCACAAATGCAAGGTACCGGGTTCCATCCCAAGTACCAAAAAAAAAAGAGTGCCCCAAAAAGTATCTTCCTTATCACAAAAGTGCATGCAAGTTATTTTACTCTCAAGTTGTGTGTTGCACTATTATTTCTTAGCTCAAAACATGACACAACCAAGTTGAAAATGTTTTAACATGATTAGTAAAGGTTAATTCTCATCAGTGCTAATTAAATACTTAAAAAGAAGTACATTGATTCTTAAATTCTGTAGCTCCAACATAATGCCTGCCATCTAGTAGTCATGCTCGCTGAATGTTGGGAAAAATAAATACACTGATGTGACACAATGAACTACATCAGTATATCTCATTTTGCAAACAGAAAAAAAATCTATCGTTCTTTTGAGTATTTGCTTTTACTTCCATGTAATAAATAACGTACTTCTATTTTTCCTAATTTCCTTCAAAGCCTTGGAAAAAGAAAGTGAGAATATTTTTTAAAACAGTCCAGGGACAGGGATTTAGTCAAGTGGTTTCGCCGCCTGTTGCGCAAGCACAAGGATCCAAGTTCGATCTCCGGTACCAAAAAAAAAAAACCACACAGTCCAGTAGGATAATTGCTTTAGTATTTCTACTGACTGACACTTAAACTAAATGTTATTGCTACAGTTTAAGAAATAGTGTTCAATTAGTTGTTATTATCTGTAACCAGTTTTGGAATCTATAACACTTAAAGGCTCTACATTTACTCTCCTCGGCATTCTTGATAACTTTATTACTGTATGTTCATTTCAGACTTTCAGAAATAGCATCCCATTGAAGGAAAGAAGTGTGGTTTGGTTGGAGGCCGTATTACTTCTTTGGCCAAATCTTTGTTCTGCTATTTTGATTCAAACGTGCAAATACAGTCTGAATGCATAAAAGCTAGTGTGGTCCTTGCATTGTCAAAGATCTGTTAACTTTGGAAAATGTGTTAGATAGGATGAAATATCAAATGTATATATACACCTGTTCAGAGTATATGAAGTGAACATTTGTTACCCAATGAAAATTAATTTTGTTTTTATGTGAGACATTTACATAAGAACAGGGCCTAATGAGACCCAAACAGCTGTCAGCCCCTGACTTCATAAACAAATCAACACCTAATGACAGAATGAGTTTCAGAATAATTGGGTAAATGTAATTGCAGGAACTCTAAAAGTGGAAAATACAATTTAGTCAGGCTTCATTTACCTTGATTCCTCAGGTTACCTATCAGGAGATGACTTGTTGCTATTTTTTTTCAGCCTTGGAGTTTATATGGGGGAGAAATCAAATAAAGACTCTAATTTTGTTGCTTTGGGGAACCCATAGAGTTTGGGTTTGAAATGAAAGTCAGCTTCATTGCACAACCCATACAGCAGTTCTTTCTGGTTCATTCCAAAAAGTACACGATCATCTTAGATTACTTAGTTGAGAGAGAGAAAGGAGTGGCAAATTAAATATTTATATTGAAGGCGATATTTAGCAACGAAGCAGCTGCAAATCATTGAGATCACACCTCTTCCCACGCGCGGCCGCCTGGAAATTGCTCACGCGGCTGATTTTTTTTTTTCTCACCAATAATGAAGCCAATATTCAACCTGTTTTTCCTGCCTTTGCTCTTTAATTAACATCAGCACATTAAACTGTGGATTGTGTTTAAATGGAATAGTCCACTATAAGCTTTTTATCTTAAGGATATACCTTTTTCCAAGAGATCATAAGGTGTATGTGAGGATTAATTTACTTAGAAAACATTGGGCTGTGTCTGCACACGACTGTTACAAGCATAAAGAAACTGGGAAATCTAGCACGAGGAAGGAACAAAACCTCATCTAAGTATAAAGAAAACAAGCTGTCACCTTGGTCCACATACCACTGGGGGAATCGTCATACTTGGGAGCTGGAAAGGATCCTACAAATTAGTTTATCCAAACCCTGTATTTGAGAGGTAGGGAACTAGAAGCCCTCGAAGCCTGTGGTTTCTCACTAAAGGTCACACAGCTGATAAATTGTACAACCAGAGTCCAGGGGTCCATTCTGTAGTCCGTTACCCTAGGATGTGAGAAGCGGGCTGCCCTTTCCCGACCTGTTTATCCACTCCCTGACTCATTTCTCTTTTAAGCACCTACTTTATTCTTTTCCTGTGTAAACTATTAAGACAAAGATACAGTATCTCTGTCTCCAAAAGGGCTCACTGTCTATCACCTGTGGCATCTTTGTATTCATCTTTTAAAGTAGGGTCAGCTCTTCCTTTCATGATGAAATGGTGCGTGCACTTTATGTGCTTCTATTCTGTAGGGCTCTTTACTCAAAGGCAATGTATCTACTTTTATAGTAGCCTCTTCTAAAAACCATTTCTTGATGGGACTATGCAAATTGTGGTGGCTATTTAATTACAAACATTAATCTCCTACCATAGAGGAGGCAGTGTGCCTGTCCCTTTGTATGTCCCATGACAAACCCTGATATGCAAGCAAACCTATGAACTGTATGTACCTCAGCGAATCCTGGAATTACCCTGCTAGGCATGAAAATGCAACTTATTAGCAACAGATCATTGGTAAAATAAACAATAAAAGTGTGGTCTGGATTTTAGCTGTCTGTTATGTACTCAGGGAGTACTTAATTTGTGTAATTGATACAGAAGACTGTAATGGTTCATTCGGAGCCATTAAGATCAAATATGTCGGGCCGGGGATTTAGCTCAGTGGTTCCGGCGCCTGCCTCGCAAGCGCAAGGTCCCAAGTTCGATCCCCGGTACAAAAAAAAAAAAAATCAAATATGTCTGTGGATACCATGGTTAGGAATGGCTTAATCAATGGAACTGAGTTAGCCACAGTAATTCTGCAGGTTCTTTGTGAGTGCATGTTATTTTGTTTAGCACTTTGACAAAAAAGAACTAACCACAGCCCCTGAAAATTCCTAAAGGTGAAAAATATGCTGTAATTTTAAAAGAATGTTATAAAGTAGTCAGTAGCTGGAAACCTTCTTGACATTGCTCCTAAAATATCCGCTTCTTTAGACTTTGTACCTGGTTTCATTGAATTAAGGTCCCAAATGTTTCTGTGTGTGTAGTGGATTAACTTTTCGTACCCACTTAAGATCAACTTGTCCATGAAACCCAAGCAAGTTAATATTTCAGAAATAAGCCGAATTTAGAAGCCAGATGTTCTTATTCAACCTAAAATAATACCCCCCAAAATTTATTCTTTTATTTTAAGACCTAACTGAAAGTTTTCTAATATCTACTGGTGTGGTCATAATAAGAAATTGTATTACTCTTAGGTAAACATCTTACATTTTCACCTGTGAAAGACAGGCTCAGTTTAGTAGGAATCTTTATTTTTTAAAAGGTTCCTATTTACTTGTCTTTTTCTAGCCTTAAATCAACCAAAGATACTAGTAATTTGTTTTTTAAAATATCTTAACTAAGCTTGAACTGTATCAAATACAGCCAGATTTCTTTTTAACTTTCATCATGATAGAATTGTTGAACTGTACCATAATTAAGTGGAAATTAAACAAAATAAAAACAATGGCCAGCTAAACACAAGTTGCAGAGAGTTAGGTATCTCAAAGATGCTGAACTCTGGCATTCTTTGTCTCTAGCACCACGCGAAACACTTTATATTACTGTACTTCATTTCTAGGTCCAGTGCCACCCGCTTCCGCTGGAGTCAGAGCTACTATACAGCCCAGGATGAGTGGGCTTTAGACAGCATTTACATCGGGCAGCAGTGCCCCAACATGTGCAACGGCCATGGCTCATGCGACCACGGCATGTGCAGGTCTGTGTTCCACAGAGGACTGTCCATCCCTTGCCTCTGGGATTTGTGTCTGTGGGCGTGCCACAGCACCTGTCATCAGAATCAAGGGCCAGGTGATACTTAACGACATGGCCAAAAGAAAGTGCGCTGCCCTTCTGTTCCTAATCCGAATGCATAAGATATTGTCACATTAAGATGCTTATCAAGCCATATATTCCAAACCTCAAGACAAGGCCTACTGGGTTTCAGTTTCAGAGTTTATTAAAAAGATCCTTGCTATTATTTCCCATTTTTCTGTGGACACTCTTAAAGTTGTCCCGCATCACTTTATTAGAAGCTCAGAATTGTCCACAAGGGGAGAGGGCAGTTACCACTGATGAGTCTGAGAGAGGAGCACCCCGGAGTGCATCAAGACTCTAAAGAGACATCATTCAGTCGGGAAGAGAAACTACAAAACACGGCCAGGGTTACATGTGGGGTCAGCAGGCAAACGTGTATGTGACTCTATCAGGCTCTGGGGGAATCCCGTTGTCCCTTGCTTCCCCGTAAGCACAGACATCGTGTCCTTCCTTACTCCCTGGTGCCTGACTTCCACCTTCATATCACTGTATTTTTTAAGAAAGGATTCTGTCCATTTGGGGCGTGTGAAAGACTGAAGGTTGTCGGTGCCACACTGCACGCACAGATTGATGCTGTAGAGCAAGTTCTGCAGTGAGTACCGAGAACTGAGGGGAAGCAGGACATGTGGACATCTCGGATGGCGCAGCCACAGTCTTCCAAACAAGGTCCTAACTTGGTTCCTCGGCCTTGCACTCTCGTAGGTGTGACCAGGGATACCGAGGCACTGAGTGCCTTCCAGAAGCCACACTTCCTTCCACGATTATGTCAGATTTTGAGAACCAGAATGGTTGGGAGTCTGACTGGCAAGAAGTTATTGGGGGAGAAATTGTAAAACCAGAACAAGGATGCGGGGTCATCTCTTCAGGATCATCTCTGTACTTCAGCAAGGTATGGCCAAGGACTGGCTCCATCATCGGGACGGTGGTCAGTGTAAGGACAGCCCAGAATCCATTGGTGCAGAGCGGAAGGGGTTTGACTGTTCCCCATATTCCCTGCTTTTGACTGTCAAGTCCATCCTTCACCGCATCTTGGCCAACTCTTGTAGTGTTATTGTTTTGGGTTCATACAAATCCAGTTTAGGGCAGTTTAAAATTCCTACCCTTTCTATTCCTAATTTAAAACCCATTGATTTACTTTCCTCCAGTGGCAGGTAGGCTTGAGTTTTGAGGTCTTCGGGTGGAGCAGGCTCCTGGTCTCTTCTCCCCCTGGCCTTTAGAAGGCTGGAAATGTGCAGACCTGGGATGAGCAATGAGCAGGGTGGGATTGGTGGATTTAGGGGTCAAAGACAGCAATTCGGAGCCAGACTACGTAATCCAGTGATAATCTACCACTTCTTAGGTCTGTAACTTTAAGCACGTTACTTAGTCTTCTTGTAACTTAGCTTTATCAACTGTAAAGAGAGGACAATAAGAGGATCATTAGGGTTATTATGTAGATTAAATGAGTTAGTATTTGTCAGTCATGTAGAGCAGTCCCTGACATATGGAAGGAACGTCCATAAGTATTTACTAAATTGGTCAGTCCATTAATCTGGGGACTAGGGTTGGAGGATGGAGGAGTGATGGTAATGATGGGGGTATGCAGAGCGGCTCCTAGGGCACTGGCCAGCTTTCTGTGGTGAGCAACATCTCAGGTCCTACTCTGACTCTGTTTGGTGACTGCTGGTGGCATTTGCTGATGTGTGGTTCTCTGCATGAAAGTTTTCATTGCAACGTTCAGCTTCCCCCAGGGGAAACACCAGATCTGGGCCTGCAGATTGGCAAATAGTAACTGGGGCTGACATGTCAGGCAGAGTCACAGAGACCGTTTCTCTCAAAACACCCTCAACTCCTGTTGCTTGGTTAGGGCAAGAGAGAGGGAAGCACCTCCCTGCTCTCCTTCCTACAATATAAGCAGGACATTCTTTTCCATTCTGCTCCAATTCATCCCCTTACTTAGTGTTCAGAAGGACTAGAGGGCGACCCCATCTTCAACCTGAGCAACATGTCTAGCCTGAATTACTGGCAGCTCTTTTAGAATGTGGAGGGATCAACACCACTTCTTTCCAAAAGGGACTGCAGCCACCGGGTCTGTACAATTGGAAATGTCCCCCTTTACACCACATAACAAATAGACAGGTGTAGGTGGTACACCACAGGGCTGAAACACTGCAGACTCTGTTTGGGCAGAATTCCAGGAAAAATTAATTTATCCAAGTGCAAAAATAGGTACAGGTTTTGTTTTGATGCAGGTGCAGAACAAAGAATCAGCAAGCAAACAAGCAAAAAAACGATGATAAAAAACAAAAAATGGATTCCATTTACCAGTATTTCCTATTGACTGACATTGAAGGTCCCCTGGCGATTACTGTTAAAGATGTAGTCAATACGTGATCAATATACATTGTATAGATCCGGGTATGCTGCATAATGGTGCAGAAATGGAAAGTCTGTGCTTGCCATAAGCATTGATTTTAAAATAAGCTTAGGTTGGGCCGGGGATTTAGCTCAGTAGTTCCGCCGCCTGCCTCGCAAGCGGAAGGACCTGAGTTTGATCCCCAGTACCAAAAAAAAAAAAAAAAAACTGAAAATAAGATTAGGTATCCTTCACTAATATGTAATCAGACACCCACAATAAATGCGTGTGTACATCCACACACACAGATTTTAAATATGTTAAGGGTTTGGGCTCCATGTCAATATTCTTTTCACTTAATTCAAGACAGTCTTGGAATCAGACTCCCTTGGTTTTGTATCTGTACTCCAAAACTCATTTATTGATTCATCTAACAAAGTCATAACATCTCTCTGTGTGTCAGTTTTCTTGTAAACTGAGATGTTGGGGATAATAATTGAGTTAATGCAGGTAAAAAAACAAGAATAATGTTGGGTACAGAGAAAAAGCACAATAGATGTTACTATCATAATTCTATTTTATGAGAATAAATTTCAAACTGGTATCACCAAATATTTATGCATATATGCCCTGCCACTAACTTAAAATCACTATTTCAAAATAAATTTATTCAGATCTGTTTAGTTCTAAGTGGGAGAAGCCCCTTATGCTAAAAAACAGGAAATTGGGTCTATCCAATAAAAACCCAAGGCAGGGTTGGATGGAACTGGCCCCAGAGATATCAGTACTTGGGAATGCCCGCAGAACTTTATCCTGGAGGGTACATGTATCTGCTGTCACCATGAGAGCGCACCCACAGCCACAGAACTTTCTACGCAACTCCAGAGAAAAAACAGAAGTTTCATTTTAGCAATCTCAGTGACCCGGTAGCCTGGCAGAGAAGTGCGACACACTGTTTGGATGCTCCACCAGCAAGCATTTTGAAGTGGAGATCAGGCAATAACTGAAAAGGCCTTTGCTCACCACCCTGGATGAGTTAATCTGAAAACATGCTTCCCTTCTCTTTCACACATGTCCAGGATGGTCTCTAATATTCCAATATTCCTGCCTAACTTGTATTTGTTAAGTACCAGTCCCCTGCACTACCCGGGAGCTCTGCTCCTTGTCCTCCTCATCCAAGATTCTGCCAGTTTCCCCTACCCCTCCCCTCTTTCTCACTGCCATCTTCTCCACCACCCGTCACACCAACCTTTCAGCATCCTGTTCAAAGCCTGCTGTGTCTGTGAAGCTTTCAGGAGCTAGAGTGAGCTATATTCCTATCTCCATTCTTAGAATTCCTCTCTCTTTTATAGATATATTGATCATACTTTATATGCGTCTACTTATTTTATAAGTAATGTGCATTCCACAATAGAACCATCATTCCACCCAGCTAATTGTGATAATTGGATTTTTATAATTCTACTCACCTCAGATCTTTATCCTGCTGGCTCATTTCCACATGCCAAGTTTTTCATAGACTGCTAGATTCAAATTAACCTGCTAAGTTCTGTAGTTTTTCATCTAAAAATCATTCCTCCTGCAATGAGCTTGAGGCATGAAAATACGAAGATCTCTGTAGCGTTTCTCTCATTTACAATATTTCAAATCAACAATTTAAAAAATGAAAGCATTTATAACAAGTTGAAAATGCACATTACTTATAAAATTTCCTCAAATATATAGTTCAAATTGAAAGTTTGAAAGCATATGTTTCTGCTGCAGAATTAACTTGAGTTCTTCTTGTGAATGTGCTTGTTTATTTTGGAATCTCTTAATTGGCTTTAAATTTATTCATAGTAATGTACTCTTTTAGTTAGCTCCAGATATTTCCCCTATGACCTCTAATAACTGAAACCTTTTCTTAATGAACTTAGCAGATTAGAGTAGGGATCACATTATAAATATGAGGGTCTTGCTATACTGTGTATGCTATGTCAGTTTTCCTCCCCAACTTTTAATTGAAGTCCTTGTGAGCTCTCAGAA
Organism: Heterocephalus glaber; assembly: GCF_053883595.1. Lineage (NCBI taxonomy): Eukaryota > Metazoa > Chordata > Mammalia > Rodentia > Bathyergidae > Heterocephalus > Heterocephalus glaber. The sequence goes on from NW_028258156.1 coordinate 25,227,749, forward strand.
CAACTCAGAGAAGTCCATGAATTCGCTTTGGCTGAATGTGTTTAGGTGGAAAAGTCTCATAAGCAAACCTTCTTTCAGTCCCCTTAGCATGAAACCATTTACACGCAACCAGAATGATGATGCCCTTAACGATTTATATCTGACACTTCACAAAAGAACTGTGACGTGCAGCTGGTATACCAAGTAAAGAAAGCGAATTACTGGATTTGAAGAAAACTAACACTGTTAAGACATAAAGAGACTGGTGATTGTAAAAAGCTTGTTTAAATGGTCCCTCCCAGCCTCTCTACTGGAGAGTACGAAATGGACAAATAGGAACCTGAGAAACCGGAATACTCTTTCCTATTGTGCAGAAGTTTCCATCCTCCCTGTGTCACTTTAATTCCCGTGGGAGGGGAGGGCCAGAGCTGTTCCCTTAGGAAGGCACGCAATGTGCTAGGCACCTTCCATGCCACATGTTACTTCACCTGACAGTCACAAGGCCCAAGGAGGAAGGTGTTATTACACATACCGTACCTCTGAGGGAAACAAAAGGTCAGAAGGGTCACACAGACAGGGAGCAGTATGAATAGTGGGCTGAGATGCAGACACAGCTCTGGCTGACTTCAAAGTGTGTGGTCTTTCTTCTCCATTACTCTGCCTGGAGGAGATTTGCAAAGCAATGATTGGGAATGTTTTCATTAAAATTAATTTTGCTTAATTTTTTAAATTCTTTCAAGTAGTCTTTGATATCATGAGAAATTCTCATGAGGTCCCATAACCAAGTTGTGAGCATCAGTGATGAAAAGATTGAGCTAAGGTATCCAGGGACAGTTCCCATATCCAGAGCAGAAACTGTGAAGTAGCCCCACTTGCTCCTATCACCAAAGACTGGGGACAGACCACCTCTACATGGTGCTAAGATGCTCGTGTGAATTTGAAACTAAATAGCAAAATGCCAAAGAGCTTGCTGATGACTGGCGGTGCTTTTCTGTCCTCTGGAAAGGCTGGGAAAAGGCAATTGGTGAGCTGGGATCTGGATACTTCCTGGGTGGACTTTGTCCAGTTCTACGTCCAGATTGGTGGAGAGAGTGCAGCGTGCAACAAGCCCGACAGCAGAGAGGAGGGCGTCCTCCTTCAGTACAGCAACAATGGGGGCATCCAGTGGCACCTGCTGGCGGAGATGTACTTCTCAGACTTCGGCCGGCCCAGGTAACCTCCCACCTAGTGGGTCTTCCCATGGTTTCTGGGAGTGCGAAAGATTAAATTGTTGTTGAGCTGTTCCTAAAATGTTGACAGTTGCAAAAATAGACAAACTCATACATATTTAACATGAAAAACAGCCCAACGTATAAGGATTTTCATTTCATTTAAGTGATTGAACAGAAATCATTTGCATTTGTGCTTGAATTTTTTAAGATTTTGGAGGAAAAAAACTTTGACTAGCAGAAAAGTAAGATGATTGGCTGCTGCTTACCCAGAGAAACTCTGTGGTACAGAGTTGGTCCAAGCTTATTTTTCCATTTGAAGATTTTATTTTTGTTTTATGTATAAAGGGAATATGTTCTGCTGTTAGATTGAAAGCAAGATGGATTTTTTTGGTTAAAAGTTTTTTACTTGGCCACACCCAAATATGGTCTGAAAACATGTATGAATTAGTCTCTAGATATCAAATTTCTCAAATTTTTCACTGGCCTATCCCTGTGTTTATTTTGATAGATGAGGAATCTATATAATAGAATGTTCTATGCAACTACTGAAGTGTTTGGGGAGATTATTCATGTTTAATGATCATAACTGTGCTAGGCAGTGTATTTGTGTATATTTAAATTTAGTTCTTTTGCAATTATGTAGCATTTTGAAATTCTATATTTGTATTTTTTATATAAATACCATTAAAATCTCAATGTTATTACTTCTAGGGTGTTTCTTTATATGTTCAGTATTTCCATTTTAATGCAAAACCAAAATTCTTTATATGTTGACCACCAATAATTATTAAGCTTTGACATATTAATGTTCCTATTTTACATATTACAACTGAATTTTGTTGTATTGAAAGAAATTATTATTGAGGAATATACAGGTACAGTTCTTACAAATTGAATGTATTTTAAACATGCTACCTAAAATATACCTATTTTAAAAATTGAAGGTTAATAAGGTTATTGTTTTAAAATATTAGGTCTCTTACAGGTGACATAATTTTCCATAAAATAACACAAGCAGATATGAAAGCATATTTCTTGTTTTGTTTTGTTTTTTTGTACTGGGGATCAAACTCGGGACCTTGCATTTGCGAGGCAGGCGGCAGAACCACTGAGCTAAATCCCCGGCCCTGAAAGCACATTTCTTTTAAAGGCTGGAAAGATACCAGATGGGTAAAGCAAAAGCCAGAAGAGGCAACTGGGTGAAACAAGGGACATGGCCTTGCGAGAGAGATGGGGACACTGAATGGGAGATGAAACCCAGTGAGAGCCCCAGACCAGTAGAGCAGAAGGAGTAGATTAGGGTGCCAACTGCTTTCAGAAACAATTTGAAATAATGCAAATTATTTTTCCTAGCAATATAATTCTTAACCTGGAAAGTATTAGGAGTTCAGTGAAGTGACTAGAAAACTGTATCAGACAAACTAATGACTTCTCCAAATTCCACCTCAAATATTATGCAAAATATTTTATTTATGGAAATATTTATAAAGGCCAAAGACATTCACCAGATTCTCTCAGATTTCTGTGATGTTAAACTGGCTAAGAAACTCTGAGTTGGAAGATATCGGGGAATTCCCATTCATAATGGCAAATATATAAGTAAATATAAGAAATAACTTTAACAAACAATACATGAAAATGTCTATGAAGGAAACCCTAAAACTTTAAATTTTCCTTCAGAGATATAAAAGAGAACAAGTAAATGGGAAATAATAGTGTCCCTGTGTGGGAAAACTGGAAACTGTGCTAGAAAGATACCTCTTAGTCTGTGACGTAAGAACTTACTGTACATATGAAAAAAAGCAATATTACCTACTAATGAAATAAATGGTTAATCTAGTGCTGATGGGAAAACATGAGTAGCCACTTGGGAAATATTTGTTTATATTGTCACTTTATATCATCAAAAATTGTTAAAGATTGATTTCAGATTGAAACACTTAATAGGTTACTATCTGAACTTGGGAAAAAAATCTCAACAATACAAATTCAATGAAAAATTCACAAAGAAAAGGGCTATTTACATAGAAATGTACTACATACAAATATAAAACTACATGTAACTGTCAAAAAAAAAACAAAGAAAAATAAAGAAAATAAACTGAGAAATATATTTGCAACCAACATGAAAAATAATGGATCAATGTTCTTGTAAGAGCTTATACAAATTACCAAAAAAATCACTAGGATCCCAATGGAACAATGAATAAAAGGGATGTGTAAGTGTTACAAAAGAGGAAGCACAGATGTTCAATAAAATATGACTTATATTCATCTTGCATTAAAGAGATACCACTTTTAATAGTCAAGATAACATTTTCTAATTATAACACTTAATGTTCTCTTCACAAGGGAGCAGTGGGACATGAAGCAAAAAATATTATAGGGGCTTCACCTCTGGCCTGTGGCAGACCCTGCTCTTAGGAAAGGGCTGTTTATCTCTCTCTAGGATCCCACAAGGGCTTTGGGTTCTTTGCCTGCTCTGAGCCTGTTTCCCATCTGGAAAATGAGGAAGGAGTTTGGACGGAAGGACTTATAACATTCAGATTCAATGGAGAGAGGGGTAGAGGGGAACATACCTGTAATCCCAGCTACTCAGGAGACTGAGGCAGGAGGATTGCAAGTTTGAGGCCAGCCTGGGCAGCTTACCAGGACCCTGTCTCAAAGTAAAATTAAAGAAAGGGTGGGGGCTAGAGATGTAGCTCGGTCTTCCCTGGGTTCAGGTCCAGAAAAGGAAATTTAAAAAGGAAAAAGAAAACAGACATTATATGGAAACAGGGTCCTGGGTTGAGGGTTTCCAACCTGGGTAGCACCAGCATCCCCAGAAGCTCACTTTGAATCCAGAATCCCAGGCCCATACCTGCCCAATCAGAACCTTGAGGCTGAGCCCAGGAGTGTACATTTTTGGAGCAATAAAAAAAGTCCAGGTCAAAAAAAACAAAACAAACTATTATAATTCTTCCAGAAAGGAATTTGAAAAATCAAGAGTCTTAAACATGACTAATTTATTTGACCTAGTAATACCATTTCTGATAATCTTATATAAATAAACTGAAGTACAGATAAAGTTTTATGCATAGGGAATTTCACCACAGAATTATTTATTATAGGGAAAGTTGAAATAAATAATTACATGAGTATGTAATGAAAATTATATAGACATAAAAATGATCTTTAAAATACTAACATGAGAATTGCTTATAATGCAATGTAAAGTTTTAAAATATAGGACACCAAATTATACATATAATGTCTCACCTATATAATAAATTACACACCGTGATGCGGTAGATTAAGGTGACCCATGTTTCATTTTTAATGCGTATTTATGTTTTCCTACAATGAGTATGAATTCCTTTGGAAATTTTTTAAATACCATTTTATTGTATTAACATCCAAAGGAATTGTTTTTTCTTGATATTTCTTTAAAAAAGATATGACCATTGTTATAATAGTCAGAAGAACTTGATGAATCAAAGTCAGTTGAAATATTTTTTCTCTTCCCCAAAAGATACAATTCCAAATGAAATACACCTGGCCAGGACCCAGCTTTCTTATAACATTAAACTTCTTGTCCGTCCAAACTTAGAAACTTCAAAAATGTCAAGAGAGGGGCCGGGGATTTAGCTCAGTGGTGCCACCACCTGCCTCGCAAGCGCAAGGACCCGAGTTCAAGCCCCGGTACCAAAAAAAGAAAAGTCAAGCGATCAAACAAAACTAAACTTTCTCTGTTGCTTCCTTTGTAATTTCATCAACCACTAAGAAGAACACAGCTTTTCCTTTCCAACCACAGTGATTTCCTTGTATGCAGATTTGTCTACCTGGAGCTTCCAGCTGCTGCCAAGACCCCTTGCACCCGCTTCCGCTGGTGGCAGCCTGCGTTCTCAGGGGAGGATTACGACCAGTGGGCAGTCGACGACATCATCATCCTGTCGGAGAAGCAGAAACAGGTTATCCCAGCTGTCAACCCAACTCTGCCTCAGGTAAATCTCAAATGCTGGAACTCTAAGAAGCACAGGATTGTACAAGTGGAAGAGATAAAGAACTGTTAACTTCCTAAAGTATTTGGTGCTTGACACCGAATTGTGTAATGTACATTTAAGTTTTCGTTCTTAATTTTTTGTTACCTCTCTAGGCCAGTAGTTCACAGGTTATTGAGATGTGAGAAGTCTGTGAAGTCTGTTGAAGCCATCAAGCAAAATTGTTTGGTTTTGCAAAGTTTTTAGACACACCATGGGCTAAATATTTTTGGTTATTAAGTCATTGGGACAAAATGTTAATGGCAGCATAGAAAAAGTTAATCTATACGTTCTTCTGTATTTTACTAGAAATGCAAATGACATGGCATGTCATAACTGAAAATTCCAAGGGCCAGGGATTTAGCTCAGTGGTTCCGCCGCCTGCTGCGCAAGCGCAAGAACCCTAGTTCGATCCCCGGTCCAAAAAAAAAAAAAAACAACTGAAAGTGCCTTTCTTGTTTTCAGAGCCATCTGATTGCTTTCCTGTTTTATTTGTATCGTTTCTCTTAGAACTTTTATGAGAAGCCAGCTTTTGATTACCCTGTGAATCAAATGAGTGTGTGGTTGACGCTAGCTAATGAAGGCATGGTTAACAATGAAACCTTTTGCGCCACCACGCCCTCAGCCTTGGTGTTTGGGAAATCCGACGGAGATCGCTTTGCAGTAACTCGAGATCTGACCCTGAAACCTGGATATGTGCTACAGTTCAAGGTATTTACCAACTAACATCTTCCCAGAGCAGGTTGGGGAGCAAAAACGACTTCCAGATTTATGTGAGTCCATCATCTTAGGATGACAGCGTTTTCCAACTCTACTCATAAAGAAAACAGTTTATCAGTTTTTAAGAAGACCCAAAAGTTGCACTGATATCATTATATTTCCTTAAGTGCTTAAGCAACTCTTCCATAAAAATATATTTGGCTTTAAGGACTGTTATCTGATTGTGGCTTACTGAATCTTATGCTTCTGAATGGTATTGGCTAAGTTCTCTTTTTCAGCTTACTAATGGGTTTTGGACTTATGAATTGTTTTATACTTTTACTATAGGATTTTCAAAAAATTCCCTTCCCTTAATTCAAAAAATTTTTACTCCATTTAACATTGTTCTTCTAAAAGCTCATTGTCTTTCCATGAGCTGTGATAATATATCAGCATGTATAGCGAGTATTTACTTTGACAAGCTCTTGTCTCAGAACCCTAATCAAAATTTTATTGTGTTTATAATAAAATCCCATTGGTGAATTCTGGGGTCAAAAGTAATGCAGTTTTAATGAACTAGCACAACTACATGGTCCTTACATAATGGCAGGATGCAGATGCTAAATAATTTACAAATGGAATTATTCAAGAGATCAGATGTTTATAGGAAGCTCTTCAAATATAATTTCCACAGGTCTGTAAACAAAGAAGTTAGTCATAAATAATATGATTAGTAAACTGTTACCCTTGTTTGGATTTTAATGCCAAAATGTAACAAAAATTCGTTTTTTTGGCAACACTTAAAGTGGTAACAAAATACCATCAGTAGCCAATACATTTCCAGAATACTATGCTGTTTCTCATCTGACACATTTTCAATTTAATTAGTCATGAAATCATGGTGGTATAGGCATTAAATTCTATAAGATGATATGCTGAAGCTTAAAATATTGAAGAAATTGTTATACATTTCAAGTACTGAAAGGGAAAGAATGCACGGTGCTTGAGAAAAATCATAGTTTTTGCATTAAAAGCACAGCTACTGACTTTTGGTTATTAGTTAACAATACACATAAAATATGGATTATTCAGGAACCAATAATTAATGTATATTTGAAACCTATATACAAGAACTATTGGTGTCATTTGTACAAAAATGCCCAGTGCTGGTGCATATTTGTTACTATCAACCATGTAACAAACACTAGGTCCTAGGTATGTAGAAAGGGAAAATAGGGCCCACCCTAGTCCTTAAGATACTCAGAAGTGAGAGATGAGCGAAAAGCCAACAGCCACAGTGCAGTCACAGGAATGCTGTAGTTGAAGGAGACTCTGGATGCTATGGAAGTGCCCTGCACAGTGCCTGATGTGGGGCAGGCACTCAAAACAGTTTTCAGCAGCTGGGTGGATGGATGCATGGATGGATGGATGGATGCATGGAGAGATGCAGGGATGAATGGATGGATGGATGGATTGAAATTAAAAGCTTCTAAAGATTTAGCTAGCTGAAGATTGAAAGGGGAGGAATTCCAGATAAAAGTAACAAAATATGTGAAAGTCCAAATGAGATTGACAAATTTGCATACTAAGGAGTAGGGGTTATGATCAGCCAAAATTAGACATAAAGCTGATTTTGATTGGCATTGGATTTTATACTGTCACTTGAACATTATCCCAGGGATGATGAGTCATGAAAGATTTTCAATCCTGTGTGCCAGAATCAGACTTGTATTTTAGAAGAATCATTGGGATAGCAATATAGATGTTTACCTAACAGGAAGGGAAACACTCATGTTGCTGGAAGAGTCACCAAGCACATTTGTTCAGAAAATATTTGCAAAGACTGTATGTTCCAGGCACTATTGTAGGCTATAAAAGTAAATATAAATATGGAGCAGGAGGTGGAGCATGGTTACCATTTTCCAAAGAATTTTCAGGTTAGCCTCACTAATAAAATGTTATTTAAGCTACAACCTATAGAAAGTGAAGGAGTGAGTCATGCAACTTCCTAGGAAAGATTATTCCAGGTGCAGGGAACAGAAAGTACCAGGGATTAGGTGGGAATGTTCTTGAAAATGTTCTAGAAACCGCAAGAATGGCATTTTGACCACAGCAGAGAAAGTATTTCAGTATAGTAAGGGACAAACTTTGACTTCTGTTTTATTCAAAATTGCTAACATACAGATGCCATACTCTGACTCAAGCCTTTAAAGAATCACTCTGATGACTGTGCTGGGAATAAAACACTAGGGCTGCAGCAGATACCAGAGAGCAGCCATGCCATGACACAAGTAGGACATGATAGGAGTGTGTGACAGTGTAGGAAACCAAAAGTGGGTAAATCAAAGATGTAGAAGTGTAAAAAAAAAAAAAAGAAAGAAAGTTGGACAGGGTAAGGCACAGTTTGGGTTAGAAAGATAAGTAGGCAAGTCTGAGAAATGTTGAAGGGGACAGTCAACAGGGGTTGGTGATCTATTGTGTAATAGAATGGATTCTAGAATTATCTCATATTTTTGGGTCTACTCACTGAAATACAGGAGGAAAATGATTTGTTTCAGGGAAGTGGATGATGAAAACTGGCTTTGTCATGAGGAGTTGGGGCGCCTAGAGCCTGCTACAGTGGAAATGAACAAGAAGCAGTTCTATAATCTATCCAGAGAGCAAGAGAGGAAACATAAATGGAAATCCAGGGTGTTCAGAAGCCACTTGAAATTATGATTGTGAATGAGATTGGACATACATAGAGTAAGAAGATAGCAAACCAGGCACTGAATCCTAGAAAACACCAGCACTTTAAAAAACCAGGTTAAGGGCCAGGGATTTAGTTCAGTGATGCCGCTGCCTGCCTCCCAAGCACAAGATCCTGAGTTCGATTCCCGGTACCAAAAAAATAAAAAATAAAAAACCAGGTTAAATGCTCAATAAAAAAAAAAGAGGACCAGGGATTTAGCTCAGTGGTTCTGCCGCCTGCCTTGCGAGCGCAAGGACCCGGGTTTGATCCCTGGTACCCAAAAAAAGAAAACCAGGAAAAAAAAAAGAAACGGTCAACAGTGTTAGAAGCTACAGAAGAGTCAGGTATAATAAAGATTACATTTTTCCATTGCAGTTAGAGGCATCTTCACTTGGGTGGTAACAGTAAAATTCAGAGTACAGCAGACTGAAAAGTAGTTAGTAAAGGAGTCTACAAAATAAATATGACCTTGTTTCAGTACTTAGCAGTGAAGTTAGGTACAGGCCCAAACATCATGAAGAATTTTTATTTTATGTTGCTTTGTTTTTAAAGATAAGAGAGGCTTTAGCTGAGGTTTAGATGGTTCTCTAAGCTGAATGTATGTATATAAATGGATCCCAAATGGAAAGTTTAAGGTGAATCACATACTTATCACACTTCACAATGTGTCTACAGCACCTCATTACTTAATTTTTAAGCACAAACTTGAAAGTTCCCATAGCTTGCCTACTTTAGCAGTAGTAGCAGTCACATAAGTTCAAGACAAAAGGCTGTGTGTGCCCGCTGTGGCCACCATCCCAGATGCCAGTCAAAGGGTATTCTTACTGATGGGTACTACAGTAAAGGTGTTTGTGTTAGAAGAGTTTAATCATGCATTTGAGGAGATCAAATCTGTAATTATATTCTTGACATTTTGCTACATAAACTTGAGTTTAGCTCTGGGTATGAAAATATAGAATTAACTTATTTTAAAAGACAATGAATCCACCTTATAGTCACAAGGACTAACTGGTCTACCTAATAAGCTCTGGCCCTATATTATTTGCATATAGATCTATCTGTTTGTCATCCTATTCTTTGGTCTTGATCATATTTGGTTCCTTGCTTCAATTTTCCATCTAAATTTGACTATCCTTATCTATGAAGTTTCATACAATATCATTTCATTATAGCTTCAGCCAACAAATGAAATAAAATATGAACAGATCATTCATATAAGACATCATTAATTAAGCAAATAGGTAAAATCCCAACAGTTACAGTTATCAAAAAATATAAACTAAAACAGTCTAAAGTTCATTTATACATTGTTAGTTTAGAAAGAAACTATCTTAATCTATAATAGTATTTGGTGCTATAGTAAAACCAATTCATTTGAACCTAACTGATACCGACTGAACACATGTAACCAGAGATTTTAAAATGTTTCTACATCTGTACATAGTAATTCCTCTCCTAGGGATTCATCTATTGATAACATATCAACTGAAGAAAAAAGATATATTCTCTGCAATATTGCATGTGATAATAAAATAATATGGTGAGTAGAAAACAAGAGGAAAATTCTAGAAGCATGATAGCTTCAACTCTGACCAAAATATATACAGTAAAACATTAGTTTGTGAGCATAATTTGTTCTGGAAGCATGCCTGTAATCCAAAGCACTTGTATATCAAAATGAATTTCCCCATAAGAAATAATGGAAACTTAGAAGATTTGTTCCACAACCCAAAAATATTCATATAAAAATAATTACATTACTGTAATATAATATAAATAATAAAGAAAATGCAAAATATAAAGATAAACAAACTAATCTGCACTTGCCTTTGAAAACTTTCATGGCTGGTGTGAGGGAGACAAGAGAGAGGAGGGTTATTGTGACTTTCACTATCACGAATGGAATCACTGCTATCTCTTGGCTCAGTGGAATCTTTTCTTTTCCTTAACAAGGAACCTATCCAATGACACTTGATTTTGCCTCCTTTTGAGGATTTCCTGAAATGTGAAATTACATTGTCGTTAAACAGATTCGCTGCCCACACTTCTACGACCTCATTCAAGTGGTGGTTTTGTACAAAATTTTGCACTGCTTCCCACAGTTTACCCATCTCCCTAATCTCATTTGAAATGAGGGATTCCTCTGCCTTCTCCTCCTCTCCTCCATAACCTCTTGCTCTTGTGAAATGATTACTCAACATTCTGCAGAGAAAGAGAGAGAGAGAGGAGGGTGGGGCCATTGGCTCGGTTGTGATCATGTGATGTTCAGCATCACATATTTACTCATATTGCATGACATTGTTCATTATCAAGTTAAAATTTATTAGAAATGTTTACTTATCTTGTACAACACTCACAGAACACATTACTCACAACCTGTGGTTTTACTGTACTTCCTTAGAAAGAGCAGAAAGGTGAAAAGAAAAACAGTATGCTAGGGCATTGGAATTTAGGTTGTATTCTTTATAGTTTTTTTTTTTAACAGTTCCAATTCTGTGATGACAATCCTCTATTCATGTGCATGAAACTGTAGTATTTCATCTCTGGATGATGTTGTTTAATTGATGCTGTAATAGAAACTTAGCCCTTTCATCTAAGTTGACACTGATTTCTTACTGAGCTTTGGCAAAGCTTCCTGTGAGCTTCCTGCTCCACTAGAAGCAGGGAAGCTGCCCTGTCCTCCAGTGACCACATTCTAAAGCGGATGCTGCATCTCCGTCCTCTGCTTCCCTATTTCTACTCTCTGGAGGGAGAAGGAAGTAACTTTTTAATGTCTTATCTTTTGTCTGGGACTCCAGAACCACAGTCGCTGTACTTCTCGCTTCTGTAAACCCGAGAATTCCAGCTTTCTGTTGTAAAGTCCTATTACTGCCTATGCAGAGAATCCCAGAATTTGTGGAAGGGTCTTGGTTGGGATTGAGCTGCATGGTTCTTATTGTAAATATCATACCAACCCAGTAGAAGGGACTCTGGCCGTGGTAGGACCTCATTTCATAACTGGTGTCTTGGAATCAAATCCACATATAATTCTCTTCTCCCTTTTAACAGCTAAACATAGGGTGTGCCAGTCAGTTCAGCAACACAGCCCCCGTTCTGCTTCAGTACTCCCATGATGCTGGGATGTCCTGGTTTCTGGTGAAGGAAGGCTGTTTCCCAGCTTCTGCAGGCAAAGGATGTGAAGGGAACTCCAGGGAACTGAGTGAGCCCACTGTGTATCACACAGGGGACTTCGAAGAATGGACAAGAATCACTATTGTTATTCCAAGGTCTCTTGCATCCAGGTACAGTAATTCTTCTTTATGTGATACAGCTGCCATTTCTTGGGAATATTTACTTACCTCAGTATCTTTATTTCAAATCTCTCAATAACTTAAAAGAATTCAAGTAATCTGGATGTTCCTTATCCAGCTTATGATTTTTGAGGAGAAGGCTGCTAGGATAAAATTTCCAAAAGGGGTAGTGTGTGTGTGTGTATGTGTGTGTATGCTACAACCACACATTTGTGAGTGAGACACACTTGCTCCCCCATTAACTTATTGAACAAACATTTACTGAGTACCTGCCTATGTCAACTACTGTTGTGAATCTGAGTATAGAGCAGCGAGCTAAAGATGTTAAAGGCTAAAAGAACTGTAAAGTATTAATTATATATAGCTTTCAATATATAAAGATTTTTAATCATTTAATACCTCCTTACATGAAGCTGGAGTATCTTGTAATATAAGTGATCCCTTTAAATGACTATTAAAACAATAAGACAGTAGAGAAAAAGATTAAAATTCTGAACTTTTAATGGAGAAATGAGATGTAAGGACTGAGAATTTGAAGTGAACCAGTTGTATTACTAGAGCAATAATTTTAACTCTTAGCTTCCTGGCAGCTACAAAAAAAAGGGAAAAATTAAGATAATTTAGTTCTTATTGTTGAGTAAAAAGAAAAAAAGCAGGCACATTCTGATTTTTAAAGAAGAGATACACTTTTTCCCAGGCTCAATATTCTGGAATAAATTTGTAGCATCTTTGTACTAGATAAAGTAGGCGACACAGAGATCGGTATTTTTTTTTTGGTACCAGGGATCGAACTCAGGTCCTTGCTCTTGCAAGGCAGGCAGAGATCAGTATTTTTAACTTCAATCATTTTACAAAGATAAAAAAAATTTTTCAAAAAAATTTTTTAATTCTTCTAGTAGACACTTCTTAATTGAATCTGGAATATGACCATGACGTTAATTGTGACTTAGTCAAGCCATTTGGGTTCAGAGCTGAGATGATGTAAGCCTATTTGCACTGCTCCCTGGTGCTGCAGTAAGGACTGGGATGTTCATTAGTGTCAGTCAGCCATACTTCCACCTTCTTTCCTTCCTGAAACAAGGTAGGATTATATTTCCCTGCACCCTTTAAAGTTTGGCATGGGATAATGTAATGTGAATGGACAGGAAACACGTGACTTTAAGATCCATGTGCCGTTTGCCATGCTTTGCGCTTCATTGAGGTATGATTGCAGGGAACCCTCTATCAGCCTGGCCCTGAGTATCTACAGTAAGAAGACTCCCTTGTTGGGTTAAACTATAAGACTGGGAGTTTTTTGTTAACACAGCATACTCTATTTCATCCTGGCTGGTATAATGGTATAAGCCTAGCAAATCATAAAAATGGCTTATCTATAAAGTCTTTAGAGACCATTCTGTCTGTGACATCTTTCACCGAATTGATCACCAGATTTCCTAAATCCCACTAAGCAAGGTAAACTGGTTATGTTGTCTATCTCCATCAATACTTAGGTGTGCATACTTCAAAAAATTATACCAAAGCTTTTGGCAGACAAATTTCCACGGTAGGAAAGGTACTTCTTTGGTCAAAGATGTAAAACTTTCTGTGCTAGTCTGCTAAACCTTGAAGCGTAATCTTTAAATACCAGCTATTTTAAGAAATAGCTATTAAGCTACTTCAATGAGTAGATTCAAGTCAATTCCTTTGTCTTCATATGTCAGTGTTCTTTGTAGTTTATCAAAGACAGACTCAAATGCTTTAGATCTTTGATATGTAGGTGGCAAAGTTAATGAGTCTATCACTTTTAATGAAACTTAACTTCACTTGCAGCTCACTTTTGTTAGAATACAGATCCACTACTGTATCAGAGAAACACACAAACACGAACGCTTAACAAGGTTTAAATAAGGTAGTTCGTACTTTCTTATATGATAGTCCAAGGATGAGCAGTTCAGAGTCGACAGCTTGGCTCTGCCATGCTGAGCACGTGACTTCCATCTCAGGAGCCAAATCTTGTCATCTCTCAACTAATGAGAGGAAATGGGAATCAAGGATGCCTAGATGTCTTACTTTTGTAAATAGTCAGCCTTCCTCTTGCTTTACATTCCTTAGCAGAGCCTAAGCTAATATTTGCATAGTTGCCTCCTGCCATACAATACACCTCTCCAAAGCCTAATGGCTTAAAACAGCAGTGCATTATCTCTCAGGAGGTATGGGGCTCCCTGGGTGGTTCTGCTGGTCTCTCTCCTAGCCTCCATCTGATAGCTGTGAGTTGGCTTCTGGACTCACCGGCATCTTCCCAATGTGGTCTTCCTCCCAGTATTTTTTACAGTTGGGTGGCTCCAGAAATCCAAACTAACCAAGGTATCTGGGGGATTTATCTAATTTGCCACATCTTATTGGTCAAAGCAAGGCACAAAACTAATCAATATTTCGAAGGTGAGGACAGAGACTGCTGTTTTGATAGGAAGTGCATAAAAGTCATATTGCAGAGGGGCATATGTGATAGTGAAAGGAGGAATCATTGTAACCACATAGCCTCACCTGCCCCAGCTCCAGCGACTCACATCTCTCCACTGCAATATGCATTTTCTCTCCTCCATAACTCCCCAAAGTCTTAGCCCAACAGCTTTAGTTCTTCACTCCCTGGTCTTATTATCTATATCTGTGAAGACAAGTTATCTACCCTACCCATTGCCAATATAACATGATGAGACAGTGACAGGATGATCACTCAAACAAACAGTAAAAACCAAAAATCAACAAAACAGAAAGGGAGGAAGGGGAAGCACACAGCAGCCACCAGCCTGTAAGAATTCTGAAAGCCACCAAGAGGCTTGGTGCATGGTCTCCCTCCTCCATGAGCGACATCCAGGACAAGAAAGTTTCCTTGATTAAGATAGTTCTCCTGGGCAGTGCATCTATAATCCATTATTCTTCTCGGCCTTTTTTTTTTTATTCCCTCTAAGCTTCACCCTCTGAGACATCTTTCTTTTCCCTTAAGAATGTATCATAGCCAGCAATCTCCTCCAGCTTCCTGCCCATCCCAAGTTGTGCTGTAACAGTGCTGCTCTATCGTCTTCACTCCACCACTACCTTTGTCCCCCTGCACTTCCCTGAAACCATGGACTGACCACAGCCCTTCCACATAGATAGGTGTAAGTGAGCCACATCAAGTAGTTCGTCTTTCTACAGAGACTAGAATATCAGAACACATCACTATCAGAGCAGATAAGACAATCTGGAGCCAAGGGCCAGAAATCTAGTTGGATTTTTCCAAAACTCAATAATAATATATAGCTGAATCTGTCGCTACAGTTTGTTTGGGGTTGCACGGAATAACCCAACTGGTAAAGCCCCATATGAAAAATAAGAAAGAAATAAACCACATATGAGAAAAAAGAAATAAGAAATAAGGCTAGGTTGTCCCTAGCCTCACAAAGTAAGCCAATATTTTGAGACTCCAAATGTATCAATATTTTCTGAGACTTCAGCTTTTGGAAGAAGAAATCCTCTCCATTACAATCCAGCTTCCTGTTTAATTTGGATACCAACCAGCTTGCTAATTGATGGCCTGTGTGATGAAGAGCCCTCTGCTAAAGAACAGTGAATATGTTTCTACTTTACCACGAGTAAATGAGCTGTTGTTGTTCCTTTTGCAATATGTTGACACTCGGATATCTCCAAATGCAGTATTCAAAAGCTGAGAATTCCAAGTGTTAAAATTGTTAAAACTTGGAGCTGTTTTGCCGTAAGGCAATATGCTTACAATAGTTACTAGAACACTGCTCTTTCAGAAATAATTCTAAGCTATTTTTCTCAAAGGAGCAGTTTATACTCATATTAATCTGCATAGTTCTAGTGCTCACTTGGGCAGCACATATACTAAAATCTGCATAGTTCTTGCTTACAGAGGAGAGACGTGGTAGTAATAAGTGTTGGTTCGTCTCTCCTGACTACCAGGAGAATCCCCATCCAGACAGGAGGATGTGGAGAGTGCCGTCTCTAGCAGGGATAGAAACACAATTGCTCAATGTTCTGCCAGACACCTCCACTACCACCTGTCACCCGTGTGCCCCTGCACCCCGGAACTGTGTGGCTGTAGCAGAGTGAGGTGTAGAAACCACTTCTCCTGCCCAGGTAGGCCCCTCCCAGTAAAATGAAAATTGGGTAAGAGGACAAAGAAACACAGTGTTTACTTCTTCTTGCCTGTCTTAAATATGAAAAGCAAAGGGGAAGTTTTGATCCATGATTTCAGTAGTCAAGCCACACGATGCCATATTTAGAATAAAATTATATAAGATTAAATTCCATCTTTCTCCTCAGTCATCGTTTCCTCTTCACCACTTCCTGTCAAGTCAAAGACCTCTATTGCGCACTCTCCTAACTCTATGGCCTCCTTAATGGTGGTCATCGGTGTTCCATGTGTACCTTTGTTTGAGCAGGTTCTAGAGAAGCGTGGCTTCTCTCTCGATTGTGGGCTCCTAGAAAGCAGGCGCTGTGTCTGGGTTTGCTTCCAAGGTTAGCCCAGCCTAGCACTTGGTGGCATGCTGTAGGCGCAGGCTACACAGCCTCTGAATGCAGAGATGTGAAATGAGCAATAATAACCAGATGGGTGAATAACTACAATGAAGACGCCTTCCTTTCTTAAGGTGTTTTCCAAAAAAAGAGTAAAAGCTGTTTAGCAGGAAGTAGTTGCAGTGTTCTGGTGTGCCTCCTTGAAAAAGCACATCAATAATATTAATAGTTGCAAGGCTGTATCTCCTGGATTTGAAAAACATAGAATCTAGACATTCTTACTAGCATAAGTGTGGCCTGTTTATTTCTTCCCTCCTTTGGATGTCTCTCTCTGACTTGTTTTGTTTTGTTTTTGTACCGGGGATTGAACTTGGGACCTTGTGCTTGCAAGGCAGGCATGGAACCACTGAGCTAAATCCTCGGCCTCTGGCTTGTTTTTTTTTTAATGAATTCTTTATCAATTCTTCCTATTCCAGCAACCTTGAGGTTGCTAAATTACTTGTGTTCAATCCCAAGGTTTTCACTGAAAAGAGAACAGAGTAGCAGCAGGAATCAGGAACCAGGCACATGGTGAAGAAATGGAAATGAAGCAAAACACACTTACATCATGACCAGTGAAACCCTGGTGGATTTGCTTTGCATCTTCCTTCCAGCAATAACAAATAGCAAAAATTAAAAGAAGGAAAGGGCCACGGATTTAGCTCAGTGGCACCACTCTTGCATTGCAAGCGCAAGCAAGGTCATGAGTTCGGTCCCTGGTACCAAAAAAAAAAAGGAAAACAGGAACCTCTCTTGCCCCTTTTGCTCTGCATTACCATCCTCGTTCTAGAATTCCCACCTCTACTGCACCACATCCTAGACTAACCCTATTAGCCAACAATTTTAACCAAAAACTATTTAGAGTTTCTTTTTACTTTACTTGAATATAGACTTCTTAATACTGAGCTCCAGAGGTCTTTTATGTTCGCAGAACGCTTAAGAGTGCTCTGCTTTGTGGAGCTTAGGGTCTGCAGACAGAGGTGCCAGCTTGCTCCGGCCAGCGGACAACCTCACCAGGTTATTATTGTAATGAAAATTACAGAATCCTAAGAGATAGACAGTGCTCAGAGGTTTCGCTTGCCCCGCATTCACCAAAAGTTCTTCTAAAATTCTTCCCAAAGGCAGGGTTCTTCAACCCTCTAAATGATTCTCGGCCCAGATCTGAGCCTGCGTCTTCCATGAAGCGGCCCTCGATGGAGCTAGGCTCATTTGGCTGAGTGGGAGCTTGGGGTGGGAAAAGCAGCTGCCCTTTCTCTTTTATTGCTTTGCATAGTGTAGTTTGGCACCGTCTTTCTCATGGTTCTGTTACAGAAAAAGAGAAGCAAGTGAGAGTTGTAATCCAAGAGGATGCCTATCAGAGAACCAGTGTGTTTTCCTCAGTTATCACAGATATGTGCTCTGTCTTTTGCCAGGAGGACCGGGGCCTCAACGAGAGTCGTTGGCAAATTCTGATGTCCATTAATTACATTTACTTCCCCCGAGACGGGGGATATCTTCAGAAGTTGAATAACATAACATGGCCAATAGAAGGAAATTCTCTAAAACCCCTAACGGGAAGACAACTATGTTTATTTATTTTCCTTTTGCTTTGTTTTTAAAATCTTCTTTAATTCAGTTCTACTTTGCCTTTAAAAATAAAACCAGGTCCGGGGATTTCGCTCAGTGGTTTCGCCGCCTGCTGCGCAAGCGCAAGGGCCGGAGTTCTATCCCCAGTACCAAAAAATAAAAATAAAAATAAAATCAATACATTTTGAATTAGAACTCAAAGAAATACTTTTATATGTCCACCTTCCTCTTTGCACACTGAAACTAAAGCTGGCATTAATAGGTGATTAATCTGTAAAACAACAAAAAAAGTTTTAAACCTAATAATATTGTTGGTTTCAGTTTGTGAATTTTCCAACAGTAGCTAACCTTAAATAATGAAGAAATAAAAGCAGAGTTGTGGTTCAGTGTTTCCAAATTTCCAGGATTACTTAAAGAGCTTAAAGAAAGTCATTCTGACACTGCCATGGTATTTTCACAGTAACAGGGGAGAGGAGGAGACATCTTTGTCTATAATTATTCTTTTTTGTTTTTTAAAATACTGGGGGATTAAACCAGGAACACTCTACCCCTGAGCTGTTACATCCCACCTCTTATTTATTTATTTATTTATTATTTATTTATTTTTCTTTCTTTCTTTCTTTATCTATTCAATCATTCATTCATTTATATTTTTAAGACAGTCTCCTAAATTGCCCCAGCAGGGTTTAAACTTGAAATCCTCCTGCCTCAGCTGTCCTGAGTGCTACAATGCCAGCACCATATCCACTTTATAGTTATTCTTGATAATCTTCTTTCATCTTTACGGTTCTTTCCCCTTGTTTACTGGAAACTGGATTCACTCAAGTCTGTAAATATTGGCAACAAAATAAATTGGAGTCTGAATATCCTAATACATCTTCCTCCTTTGATGTGAGTAGAATTCAGAAGGAAAGGGTATTTTCCTGCTGTGAAATATGTATTTCCCTATATTTGAATAGATTCAAAAAGACTTGCATTGAAAGGATGGAGAAGATAAGAGAGCAGTGGGACAACTGCCAACGTGGTGGCCTCAGAACTGTGGGTCTAGGGCAAGGAGGACTACACAGCAGCCCGGGGCACTGTGTCCTACAGGGACAAAGGCCTGGGCAGGGCCCCTCTTCTGCTCACTCACTGGCAGTTACTGGGGTGGATCGGCAGCCCGCCCACCTGGTTGTTCAGAGTCCATAAAGTGAGCATCTTGGAGATTGAATGATGAGAGAAGCAGCTAGGCGTGGTGGTGCAGGCTTGTGATCCCCGCGCTCATGGAGGCTGGGGCAGGAAGGTCCCAAGTTTAAGCCCAACCTGGGTGACTTAGTGAGACTTGGCCATGAAATAAATAAATAGATGGCTGGGATGTAGCTCAGTGCAAACTCCCTGTGTTTAATACCTAAGTGCCAAGAAAGAGAGAGAAACAAGCAAACTAGGAAGGAAGGAAAGGAAAAAAGAAAGGAAGGAGGGAGAGAGGGAGAAGAAAGAAGGTGGGGGTGGGAGGCAGTAGAGTTATCCGTGCAAACTTCACTCTTCCCTACCTGACTCATGACAGTGGCAAATAGCCAGAGTGCCCCATATGTGCAATCAAAGAATAGTCTACTCGTTAATTTCAAAAGTTCCCAAATGGCGTCTCTAATATTCATTAAATTAATATGATGAGAATATGAACTGTTAAATAAAAGAAAGAATGTCTTCCTGGTTAGTATTACCAGCAGAAGAAGGAATAGGAAACTAGGCAATAAAGACCTATGATACATTTCTGGCCATCAAAAGCCTTCTATTAAAAAAAAAATTAAGTCAGGGCCAGGGATTTAGCTCAGTGGACTCACCGCCTGCTGCGCAAGCACAAGGACCCAAGTTCGATCCCGCCCCCAAAAAAATTAAGTCTTCTGTATCTGATAGCTTCGTGGTATTGAAACATTTAGACTGAAGAAGAAATCAAGAAGATTTGAGAAAGATATGAGAGAGACATCTTACAAAGGTTAAATGTGTCATCAAGCAGGCAGTGACATCCAAATAATTATTAAATATCTGGAGCTGCTTGGATCTTTCTGTACTCCTGTGCTTTGGTGGGAAATGTGTTTGTAAGAGACACGTGTGTTGTGTTTCCCGACAGCAAGACCCGGTTCCGGTGGATCCAGGAGAGCAGCTCCCAGAAGAACGTGGCTCCCTTTGGCTTGGACGGAGTGTACATATCCGAGCCCTGCCCCAGCTCCTGCAGTGGCCACGGGGACTGCATCTCAGGCGTGTGCTTCTGCGACCTGGGTTACACGGGTAAGGCGGGCCTGATGGTTTGCCTGTAAAATGTTAATCTGTCCTTGCTGTATTTCATGGCCTTTCAAAGAAGTAGGTTCTGAGTTTATTTCTCTAAAGCCTAAGGATTGTAGGAATTTGCCATCCAGGCACATCGAGGTACTAAGAGAGTTTCAAGCTGCCTCAGGAAGAAAGCGTGATAATGTAAATTTCACTCCCCAGAGGGGATTTGTGTCTTATTAACAGCAATCAGAATGAACATTGTTTGAAGTCCTATTTCATGCCAACCAGTACAGTAAGTGCTTTTTATTTCATGCCTTTTAATTCCAATAATCCAGTGCCGTAGTACTGTAAACCCTGCTTAATTTGCAGTAACTGAGGAACACAGAGGTTAATATCTCAGGTTATGCAGCTAGGAGTGGTAGAGCTGAGCTTCAGACTCAAACAGTCGTTCTCTAAAACCCAAACCCAAGCTTTTCACCGCTTGACTGCAGGGTCTCCCTGAGCTCTTCACACTGCTTTAAGAAAAGAATATAATTTTATACATTTAAAGAAAACATTGAAATTATAAAATAATAAACCAAAGACTGCCAAAAGACAGCTTTACAAAAGAATCATTTTTTGACCTTTGGATGTTACTGCCACAAAAATAAAAAGGAAGCTGAGCTTAAAAGCTAAAATTGGAGAAAATATCATGAGCTTCAAAATATTTCTTTGAAATTTTCCTGGAAGCAACTTCAGAAGGCCCTTTCCCAGCTGGTCAGTGCTCTGCCCTGCAACTTCGAAAAACCGGAGACAGATGTGTAGTGGCCTTGTGGGGACAATGCTGTGGCTCGTAGATTTGAGGGTGACATTCTTAAAATCTAGGACTGGCTCCCCTAATGACACTCGAACAGAAGGACCACAAATGAGCACATTTTATTACAGACAAGATCTACTTCTTCACAGTTTACACAAACCCTCTGAGCAGCAAGAACTGGGGGATCACATCGTTCCCAATGTCTCTATTAACTAAAAGAAAATTTAAATTTCAGAAACAGAGCACCGTCTCTGGTGATAATAATAATGGCTGTCTTCAGACGGCCACTTCGGAGATTCTGATTTCCACGTGGCTTCCTTCCCCAGCACCGTGGAGATCTTTCTTTGCCTGTGTGTTGAATATACCTTTTCCTATTCAGAGATTCCCACCCTGCATCTCTCCTTTCTCTGAAGCTGCCCAGGGAACCTGTGTGTCAAACATCCCCAACCACACTGAGATGTTCGATAGGTTTGAGGGGAAGCTCAGCCCGCTGTGGTACAAGATCACCGGGGGCCAGGTGGGCACAGGCTGCGGAACGCTGAACGACGGCAGGTCTCTCTACTTCAGTGGCCCTGGGAAAAGAGAAGCAAGAACTGTCCCTCTGGACACCAGGAATATCAGGTGAGCTGCTAGTCGGCAGGCACACTTCTCCTTGAGCATAGCACTGACCACATCGTGTGCTCTAACCTAACGCATTCTGTTCTTCATTGAGAGGTTGCATTTCTGTACATAGGTTCTGCTGTGTAAAAGACAGCATAGATAGCTCTGTAATAAAATACATGGTCACTACAAAAATCATACATAATTCATGAGTCAACATATTCATCACCAAGGCCTATATGCCTAGTGTACATTTAGCTTGGTTTTCTCAAGTTCTTTGTTATCTTGAAAAAATTTGGTATTATTCTTAATGTATGCTGATGAAGCAAAGATGTTTCCAACTTTAAATTCTTTGTCTAAAAATGATATCTCTTCATTTAAGTTTGTAGTCACTTATTTAAAACTGCCTAGAAATGTTAAATACATACACTGACACCTACTGGTAAAATAAAGAACTATTTGATTTTTAAGGTTAAATGAAATAGTAGCACACCTAAAATGAAACTACTTCTTTTTTGGATCAATTAATTTACTTGAGAATTGGAGGGAAGGAAATGGAAAAAGGTTTGAAATTTGCAGACCTTATCCTCTCTAAAATCTGAGGTTACCCTTTCATATTTTTTCTGCTTTCACTCTCTTTCCCTTTCCTGCCACATTCTTTTCTCAAAGATATTTGCCCAGCAAGTGGTTACCAAGGATGGAGGCATAATTTCATTACACTAAGAGACCCATTGAGTCTAAATCTATAATAGGCACGTAAATTATCTGGCTCCAAACAAACAGTGTTCAACTTCATAGTGTTAGATATTTTTTATCTTGAATTTCCAATAATGGAATTATCTGGATTTAAGGAATTTCTCATTAAATTACATCAGAAGTAGGGTTAATTGTTTTCTCTTGTTTATATTATTATACAGAATAAAATTTAGAGTCATTATTAATTTTTCCTAAATGGTTACAGAATTACCTTACTATAATCTATATACTTTCTGCCTGTCCTATGATCCCTGAGACTAAAAGTAGTGCGTAAGAATTGTGCCAGAGGTGTTTTCTTTATATTAAAAAATACAAAAGGTTAAAGCTCTTCCAGGCTCATGTATTTGTAAGTAAACTGAAAATTTTTCCCCCCTAGACTCGTTCAGTTTTATATACAAATTGGAAGCAAAACTTCAGGTATTACCTGCATCAAGCCAAGGGCTAGAAATGAAGGTAAGCTGCTATATTTCCATAGAAACTGCAATTGCTATTGGCAAATTAGTCCTTTTCCCTCCTGGACAATGGCCTGGATTTTGCAAACTCATACATTCCCTTAAATCATTCCTTCTCTTCCCTTACCCTTCATAGAGAAAGGGAGGTTGCATGGAGCCAAGATCCCTGACATTTCTCATCCAGATCCTTAGGTCTGAAAAATACAACAGCCAGTCTGGGTGTAGGCAGGGTAAGAAGGCATTTGCTCCGGAAACTCTTGACTCTACAGGAAGAGGAAAACAAGAGCAGAGACTGGCATTCTGTGTAAAGGCTAAAGCTTACAGGACATTACTGAATGCACATCAAACTCTACCCCTGCCCCCAAGTACATTGGAGGGCACACAATCCTTGTGTAGGAGGGATTCTTCTTGATAAAAATAAATGTCAACTTTTATTGAACACCTATATAGGAGGCACTGTGTCCAGGTATTTTACTGGTATTAATTCCTTTCATCTCCATGGTATCCCTTTGTCATGGGTCCTATTTATTAATCCTATTTTATAGATGTGGAAACTGAGGCAAAAGCCAGTCAAGTACCTTGCCCACAATCTTGCAGTTAGTAGGTACACAGGACTCAAACTACTCACTCTGACTCCAGAATTTGTGCCTTAACCATCCTGCTTTGCTCCTGTCCTTGCCCTGAACTCTGGCTGGAGCATGCATTCCATTTTCAGTCTCAAGTGGCTCAGGTCTGAGAAACACAGGGCTTCTCCAGGAGCTCTGTGGGTAAGTCAGGGTTCCCTAAGGCACCCAGAGTGTGAGCTGGTTTTTAGCACAAAGTCCATGGGCTTCTCAGACAGCTCTTCCTCCAAACCTTGGCCTAAGAAGCAATACCTGAAATGTTTGACAAGACTATTATCTAAGCTTGTACTTATGTCACATGTCACTGTATAAAATACACTGGCTCAAACAATACCTGCTAGTCGATAGAACTACTGAGAGCTCTGCTCATCAGCTTTGACTTTTCTGAGTTATGCCCTCACAAACCCAAGAAGGCTCACCTTTAGTAATTATCCAGATCATCTACTTATCAAAGTAGCAGTCAGAAAAGGTAGAGACCCTTTTGCATTCTTTAATCTCTTCTGCAGAAATTCATTAAAACCTATTCTAAACCAAACACCGTTCTAAGTGCTATAGATACAATGCCACCCAAGACAGATGCATCAGTCATGATGAGTCAGGTTATGCTGCAATAACAAATAGCCCTCTAAATATCAGTGGATTAAAACAAATGTGATTTCTTCCTTGAGCTACATTTTCTTCATGGCTCGTCTGAGGTCCTCATTCCAGCCTCCACAACAATGAAGCATCAGCTGGGGAGATCCTAGACGTTGTCAACCAAAGGGAGAAAGAAAGAGTAGTGAAAGGGTCAAGAAGCACAAGCCTACATGTGCTAGGCAGAGAACAACCAGGGCAGACCAGTAACCATCTACGGGGATGAGAAAACGCTCCATTATAAGAGCTAGACAGAAACAAATGAGCTGCCGAGATAGAAAGTTAACTTCTGCAGGAGAAGGTGCTGATTTACATCAATGGTCTGGTTAGGGGGTCACCAGGAACATGACGTTTGATACATTGAAACCTAAAGAAAGTTTCAATGCATGACTCTTCTGAAACTTCCATATTGGTACCCATATTTTTATATATAAGCAAAAACAGACCTTGAACATGTCGTGTATAGTAAGAAGCATCTTCTTAGCCCAGGTATGAGGTCTGCTCCATATTAGCTTCTGGTGACAAGCTGCTGTGTGCCTGAGGGGCAGGCTCACCCTAAGATCCCTTTAGGAACAAGTAACTTGTTCTCAGCGCGTCCTGAGCCATTTCTTCAACTCAGTGTTGGCCAAGTAATTCACACCCCACTGGCACTTACTTCTCAGCCTGTTATTGAAAACTGGCTGTTAGCATGTAAATCTGCCTACATCCTTCAGCAAGTCTCTTCCAGTGATGAAACTGAAGGTTCTTTACTTACTCAAGCTGAAGCATCAATTTACATATTTGGAATTAAAGTGAAAATTAGGCTGTTTTCAGTAAGACTAGGCAGAGTGCAGATGGAGTTGTCGTTTAAATAGAGAAATGTTTTACAGGCCTTAAACACTCCGTAGTCACGCTGATAGGGCTTGGTTTATTTGAATGTGCAGAGTGGTAGATGACACAGCTAATGAGGCTCAGCCACCGGTCGGAACTGTGGGCTGCTGTTTCCCTTTCTTCCACTCCACCGCTCTCTCCGTCTTATCTGGAACGCGCTCCTTCCTGGTGCTTTGGAACTGAGGTTCCTCTCTCTGACCTAAGGGAAAGTGTGGTCCTCCGGGGAAAGCTAGAGAAGAGGAAGGCAACAAGCAGCAGGCAGATGGAGGATCCACCTCCTGAGCCACAGTCTGTGGTCTGTATTTTAATGCACACCTGAAATCAGTCGGGATTTGCATCTGTTAATGTGCAAATTCTGATTTGGTAAGAGTGGGGAGGTAAGCGATGTAACAAACCACCCTGAAGTTGACTGATTCAAACAACAAACATGAATTAGCTTAGAATTTCTTTGGATCACGTCAGAGCACGTTGACTGGGTGGTTCTGCCTCAGCATCTCCCATGAGGCTGCAGTCAAGATGAAGTCCAGAGGTTCAGTCACTGCGAGACCAGGGCTGCATGATCCGTTTCTATGATGGTTACTCACTTGGCCACTGGCAAAAGGCTTCGGTTCTCCCCTGGCTTTGGCAAGAAGCTTTAGATTCTTATTATGTAGACGTGTGCATAGGCTGAATATTTTTTTCTAATGGTGGGGATCGAACCCAGGACTTCATGCATGCTAGGCAAGTGCTCTACCACTAGTTACACCCTCAGTCCCAATGACCGTGCCTTTAGTGACCTGGTCTCAGAAGCCACACACCAGGCTCCTGCCACATTCTGTTCATTAGAAGAGAGTTACTAAATCCATCTAAACTCAGAAGGAAGAGAACTAAGCTCCATTTCTTGAAGGGAGGGGTGTCAAAGAATTTGTGGACACATTTTTAAAACTGTCACAGATAGGACCTGTTCCAAAGTGATGCAGGTCCTGGCCTTGGACCACACTTTGAATAGAAGAAACTAGAAAGAATCAGTCAGTGAGGTTTTGTTCTCAGAATGCTTCATTTCTGGTACTATAATCTACCTTCTAAATAGGCCACCTGGATAATTGTCTCTCTCTTTCTCCCTCCCTCCCTCCCTCCCTCCCTCCTTCTGTCTCTCTCCTTCCCTCCTCCTTCTCCTTTTTCTTCCTCTCCCTCTCTATCTGTCCCTGTTCCCTTTCTCTCTCTCTCTTTCCCCCACTCTTTTTCATATGATTAAATGTAAACCATATTAACACAAATTAATAGCCACAAGCAAAACTTCACTCTGGAAGTGTCTATGCTCGCAGCCATCCAACCATCCAACATCACACAGGCCAGTGGGGCATATATTGAGCAAACATAGAGGGTTGGGGACGGGAGCTTCGGCCAGATAGTCCTCAGCTTGAGTGAAGACCAGAAGCAGCCTAGCTTCCTTCTGCTTCATGAGGCTTGGTGTGACAGTCCCTTCCCTGACACACAGGTCTCGCCTCAACCAGGCAAAACTCTGACTCTGTCCCCGCAAGGAGGCTGTGGGCTTTGAACTGGATCTTTCCTTCCCTTCAGTTGGATGAGTTCTTTTATTTAAAATACGTTAGCTTTACTTCACTTTAGATTTCTCCTTTTAACCTTGTCATCATTATTGTCCCTGGCATCATCCCTTGTCATATGTGGTAACCATAATTCCATGTGCTGTTAATTAGCATTAAACAACTTCCTTTTAGCTCTATATTTTATCATAGTATTTCTGGAAACTTTATCTTAGTAAACTCTTTGTTAACTAACATGATTTAAAGGGATTGAGAAGTTCTTTTCAATCAATAACAAGGACATTTAAAAGTTGCATATACCATGAATGATTTACAATCTTCCAAGCATTTGAATATAATAAAATAAATATAGTAACTGTAACTTTACTGAGCATAAGTGCTGTGAATACTTAGAAAGTAGTCCGGTGTGTCCAGTCATAAGTATGAATAGGCTGTGCAAATTTTAGGAATAGTTTTAGAATAGTTAATTAGAGAGACACCCTCTGCTCCCTCCTTCGTCTCTATTTATCTGTTCCTAAGACCATCAGTGATAGTCCTGTAGTCACACCCTTAGTAGTCTGTCCTTTGCAATCAGCATTACCTTTTCCCTGTGTCCTATTTTAAAATAAAAGATGTTTCTGGAAGGGTTAGCAGGGATGGCGCATGAGGTCCCTTGCACGTTGTTGTGCAGTTCCGTAGATCTTGTCACTCTAGTGACAGGTGGAAGGGTGTGGGTAGGTGGAGTAAGTATAAAGGAAAGGAGTGACATAGAGGAAGGAAAATGGAACTAACACTGGGGAGGAGAGTCATAATGCTTTGCTATTTAATAATTTCATACCATTCAGTCTTTGCTAAGCAAGGCATAACAAAGTGCAAAGTTCCAGTTAAAGGATCTTCTGAAGCTGGGCAATGAGGGTTTGGCAGCAGAGAACACTGCTTGATTTTGTGCCAGGAGATTGAGATGTTTCTTCTGAGTATATAAGAATGGTATGAGACTTTGTGATGTTCAGAGCAAAATCTAAAATTCAAGTGCATGATCTGAAGTGGATTTTTATGTTCCCCTTACTAACCTCCTCATCGCTCATACAAAGCCAAGTGGTCTTTAAAAGACCTTATGTATTTTTGTCTTCATTTACTGGGAGTCAGTGCATTAGAAACTGTCAAGAAATTGATGAGCCTTCAGGTCTACTAATTCACTCCTTGGGCGTTAGATGGGTGTGCCCTCATTCTAGGAGACACAATTGAAAGTCGCTGCCATTTTTGCCATTTAAAAAATGCTGTTCCTTGCCTTGAGGAAAGCTGTCCTAGTAACACAATTTTTGGTCTTACAACTCAGGGATTGTGGTTCAGTATTCAAATGACAATGGAATACTGTGGCATTTGCTTCGAGAGTTGGACTTCATGTCATTTCTGGAAGCGCAGATCATTTCCATTGACCTGCCATGGGAGGCAAAGACACCTGCGACAGCTTTCCGATGGTGGCAGCCACAACACGGTAAGTTGCTGCTCACGACAACTTTCCTGGTAGCCCATACCCATCTTATATTATGTGTATCTTCATTCGCAGTCAGTTTGTGGACAATTTGATTTGAAATCATGGTTGCAAAAATGTTCCTACTGCTATGCAATAATGAGCCTTCTCCAACTCCTTTTTCATCTGATTGCAGGAAAGCACTCAGCCCAGTGGGCTTTGGATGATGTCCTTATCGGAATGAATGACAGCTCTCAAACTGGATTTCAGGACAAATTTGATGGCTCTTTAGATTTGCAAGCCAACTGGTATCGAATCCAAGGAGGTCAAGTTGATATTGACTGTCTCTCTATGGATACTGCTCTAATGTTCACTGAAAACATAGGTATATATTATCACCAGATTGAAGAAGGATATTGGATTAACTAGAATTGAGTTAACTAGAACTAAATTGACTAAAATCCAAAAGGAAACTCTCTAATACAAAACTGCATGCCTAACTGCTTTTGCCAAGGGAGGCTCTTGGGGGAAAAAAGTTGTAATGCCCTCTAAAATAAGCTGGTGAGCCCAACTTCTTTTCAGAGTGAGGACTTAAGACTGTAGGATATCTGCCTTTCTTAAGGTCATAAAGCTCTTCAGATTAGCAGCCTTCCATGTACTCCAAATCTATGGTAACCATTTAAAAACAGTAACTATGAAACCAAAAGTCAAAGCACATGTAAGGCACTGAAGAGAATTTTTGTTTGCTTTTGAAAATGTTGATTGCAGTTTTAAATGCCAAATAAGAAAAAAGCATTCAACTTTTGTTTTGTTTTTTGTTTTTTTCTTTTTTGGTAGGGAAGCCTCGTTATGCTGAGACCTGGGATTTTCACGTGTCGGCGTCCACCTTCTTGCAGTTTGAAATGAGCATGGGCTGCAGCAAGCCCTTCAGTGATGTCCACAGCATCCAGCTCCAGTACTCCGTGAACAATGGCAAGGACTGGCATCTTGTCACCCAAGAGTGTGTCCCTCCAACCATTGGCTGTCTGCACTACACAGAAAGTTCAATTTACACCTCAGAAAGATTCCAGAATTGGAAGCGGATCACTGTCTACCTTCCACTCTCCACCAAGTGAGAATTGTCATTTGGCTGTGTGTCAGAACTTCAGGTTTCTCTCACCTAATTTGAAAATAATTGTGATTCCACTTAGGGATTCTATTACAGTTCGTGATAATCATGCATGGAATGTGCCAGGAGGAAAGCAGAAACTAGGTGTCGAGAGTTGCAGTTTTTAAATGTGGCCAGAGAGTGCCAAAAGTTTCACCAAACTGAACTGCTCTGTTCTTTGACAATCTCAAGGCTGCCCACCAGGTTGTTTTTAAACTGTTGTATGCATAAGCCTTTACCAGAAGCCACACTGCCTCTTACTCCCGCTAAGGGATGTGAAATCGTCACATGTAGGAGAGTACCCATAGTCTTTGTTTTATCTCAGGACCACAGAATGAATACAAGGTTAGTTCCTCTTTGGAACACCCTTATCATTTCGTATCTCTCCTCTGGAGAGGTGAACGGAAGGAGCACAGGCACCCACTTCTGTGGGGTAGACGTTCAGGTCATCTGAGTATCTGTCAGGAGCTAAGGCCCATGGAGCTGACTGGTTCAAAGCTGGGTCATCCTGGGACCACGCCTGCCCCAGACCTTTGCCCCTCCCTTCCTGTGCTGTTCAGAATCTGAATCACAGGGAAGTCGGCCTCGGGGCTCCTGGCCATGTGCACCCACTGGCTTCCTGATGGGTTTAGATGGTGGCAGACACTGGCTAGCAAGAGAGGAGAAGACGGGAAAGGGGAAGTCAGGGTTTTCCTCAGTCTCCATGTGATGCTGACCCTGGGCACCAACAGAGGTCTCCTCCATGTGTCCCTGCAACCTTGGACTTGTAGTGGCTTCTTGCCTTCACTAATCTGATTCCCTCACTTCCTCTATTGGCTTCTCAGCTTGGCCACTAACTTTGCGTGCAGTTCTCTCTGTGTTAAATGCTTACAGTGGTTTCTATTTTCCTGATTCAATTCTGATTCAGAAATGCATAACCAAATGGCAGGGAAAAGTGCAAGAAAGTGAACTATGTTAAGATTTGCCTTAAAATAGCTTTCTGTAGATCCCAGAGCTTTGTGTAGTGGTTGCCTGTAGCTCATTTTTTTGGTCAATATTGGGGATTACTTTTGATTAATTAGTCGGATTTTCACACATACCAGGCAAGCACTCTACCACTGAGCTACATTCCCAGCCCTTTCTGCTAATTTTGACCCAGGGTTTCTTTACTAAGTTGCCCAGGCTGGCCTCAAACTTGAGATCCTCCTGCCTCAGCCTCCCAAGTAGTGGGATTGCAAGCCTGTGCCATCATACCCGGCTCCCTTTGCTTTTAATTCAACAAAAATTTATTGATTATTACGTTCTAAGTACCCTGATGCTAAATGAATAAGCTGAAGCCAGGACCCACAGATATTACTTAGGAGAGCAGGTATCTTGAGTGTCTGTTTATCATACAAACTGATACAGAGGTTAATTCTCAGGGACACCATTGAAGCACAGGAGGATGCTACCCAATTCCAGTTGGGGGGTCTCAGGGGGAGCTTTCTGGAGGAGCTGATGTCTCTCGGCTGAGTCTGAGGGAGCATTTACACTGATGTAAGCCAGAACAAAACCCGAAGGCCAACAAAACCCTGAGCTTCTGCAGAGATTCCAGGATTCAGTGCTGCCGGAATATAACTGAGGCATGAAATGGGGAAAGATGGGCTGAAGCCAGGAGAGGGCGGTGGTGGAGGGCTGTGCAAGTCGCCCTAAGTGTTTGGGCCTTGGCAGACCATGTTGTGGGAACCCCTGAAGGCACTGCAGTAGTGACTGGTTAGATTCCACCTCAAGTCCCTGGGCTGGCAGCTGTGCCGCCCTGAAGGAGAACTCGTGTGCGGGAAGAATAGGACTTGCAGTGGTACTGCTGAAACTCAGCTTTGGGAGCCTGCGTTCCACATCCCGGAGAGCTCGCAGCTTCTGTCCGGCAGGCCGTTCCACTGTGAGGGACTGTTGCTGTTGCTGGTGAAGTTGCCTCCGCTTCTGACTCAGTGTCTTCCGAAGAAAGGATTAGAAACAGCCGGAAGTGCGGGAATTCATTCCATCGTTCTAGCCTTGGCTTTCAGCAGCAGACTAGCAGGCTGAAGGGGGTTACTCCTCTCAGAAAGTAGCGGGTTACTCTCAGAAACCACTTAGGAGTAGTGAAATGGGAGCCTTACTCCCAGAAGTTTGTAAGATCGTAACCTTTAACCATGTCTGTCACCTTCGATATCTTTTCCAGTACTGAGTAGCAGTAAAAACCTGAAAGCAAAAACTAAAATTCAACTTGGATTTCAAAATCACAATCAATCAATAGTTCAAAATGACTTTTCCATCTCACATTGTCTGTAGACCCTTATAGGAAAGAAATGGTGAAGGAGGTAAATAGCACATTTTCTGCTCACGTCTTTATGGGTCAAGCGGAAACAGTGCCCACTACTTAGGATGAAAACAAAGTCTAAAGGAAGAGGGAGCGGGAACCTTGGAAGAGGATACAGGATACAGTAAAGGGAAAGGGAAGTGAAATGTATGTCCTGTGCTCTCAAGATTGTTGTCAAGCCAATGATGTGTTTTCTTGGTCAGTTCTCCCAGGACGCGGTTCAGATGGATCCAGTCCAACTACACTGTGGGGGCTGACTCGTGGGCTATCGATAATGTGGTACTGGCCTCAGGGTGCCCTTGGATGTGCTCAGGACGAGGGATTTGTGATGCTGGACGCTGTGTGTAAGTTAATAACACTGGCAGTTTCTCTCTTTATAATGCACCAGGAAAACCAGCCCAGTGAACTCATGATAAATGCCTTTCCCCACCCATTTTTCCTTAGGTGTGACCGGGGCTTCGGTGGACCCTATTGTGTTCCTGTGGTTCCTCTGCCCTCCATTCTGAAAGATGACTTCAATGGGAACTTGCACCCTGACCTCTGGCCTGAAGTGTATGGTGCAGAGAGAGGGAATTTGAATGGGGAAACCATCAAATCTGGAACATCTCTCATTTTTAAAGGGGTCAGATAAGATTCTGCATCTCTGCTCTCAACTACTGCCAGCCCCTTCTTCACTCACTGCTCCACACAAGTGCATTCCTGGATCCGTTCTGATGATGCATTGTTTCATACAAAGTTATTGTCTTCCGGCTCAGCCATGTCCTCTCTTCCATTTAGTGCAGACACTTTTTGTAATCATTTAGGCATAAAACTTTTCCAAAGCTTTGGTGACCAGACCACACTATTTTTAAAAATGGTTTTATGAAAAATCTTTCATTTTTTTCTTCCTTTTTTTTCCTCTGCCAGTAGAACTATTTGGTGGCGACTTTAATAAAACCAAGCATTTAAGCCAAATACAGTATTCTCAAACATTGTTAGTATATTTTTGTATTTCACCCTACATGTCTAGTTGAAGAAAAGTTAAACAATTGATGAACTGTGCTCAGCTGGCAAATCTTCATGTCTGAACACAGGCTGCATCCGTCCCTCTCCGCAGGGGGAAACTGACTAATCTAAGTGTGCAAATGAAATCGTTGACAAAAATCTGCATGGGTTTCTATACAACCTTAATGACTAATACCTAACACTCAGAAAATTAGGCACCCTGGAACTTTTCCAATTATAGTTAATAAATGCCAGGTTTCATCCTTATCAGAATCTAAATTCTTACCAAGTTTTAGATGAGAAAAGAAAAATGCTGGAGAGCATGAGAGATTTACAAATCCCTAAGAGTTTTTGAAGAACTGAAGAAATTGCAGTAGAACATTCCAGAGTGGAAAACCCTGATTTATGCTTTTGGTTTTAGTCTTGTCTAAGGCTTTGGCACTGGTTATCATCAGCTAACTTCTGACCCATTTGAAGCAGATGACAAGACCAAGAGCAGAATCCTTGTAACTTTTTGTGATTCAAAGATCTTTGCCTGATAAATTTTTAAGCAATACAATTAACCTAGTCCCATGAACAGAAGGACACATAGTCTTTTATAAAATTTTCCCTTTAGCTATCCAGATGCAAGAACAACCAAGCATTATATGTGTTGGATATACTATCCATCAGCTCTGCAAGATATACAGGGCCCAGTGTGTGCCGTTCAGTAGGTTGCAGTTTGACCTAGAAAGGCATTCTTTCATGAAAAAGGAAATGATAGTCTCTTTGTAGATTCAGGAGTACTATCAGCTATTAAAATAGCTCATTGGTTGCAAAAGAATTCTTCACATTTGGCACAAATGGATCACTGAGCCTAAAGGATGAACAAAGAAACATATCTGTGTGAACCACAATATGTGTGGCAGCAGGGTTTGACCAATATCAAGTGCTAAATTATAATCAAATATTGCAAATATGAAAGAAGGATATTTTCACATTACAGATCATGCCCACTTTCAACAAAATTGCTCCTACAAGAAGTGACATGAAATGGGCCCCTTTACGGGTGACTTGTATTTCTCCATGGGAACAATTTTATACTTTCATTCTATAATCAAGGGAGAAGAATAAAATAATATCCCTTTATCTTGATGTTAGCAAGAGATATTTATCATCTGAATCTATGAATTATCCACCTCAAAGGTTTTTCATTATAAGCTGAAGAAGTCACCTTTCATTGCAAATTCAACCTCCACATGCCACTAAGATGTAAAAGAATCGCAACTTTATGCTTACATGTGTAGAAAAGGAAAGGAGATAGACACATGAAAAATAAGGCACTGATTAAGCATCATGAATTGAGCAAGACAGGGAATTATAAGGCATAAAAGATAAACAAGGGCTAGAAATAAAAGTCTTTTTCGAGGCAAACTTCAGTCTCAGAAGTATGACTCTGTGGTGTGTGAAGTTCAGAGTAGGAAAAAAATGTTGCTTTTTCATTATAAAACCGAGTGACTATCAAATTCTAAATTTATCATCTGGATTTCTTCTCTTGGAACCAAAAGATAGGTTAATGGACAAAACACTGGTATCTTACAAAGAATAGAGGATGAGTTTCAGAATCTGACATACGCAAGTTCAAATCCTATCGTCTCTTACAAACTGTGTGAGCTTGAGCAGGTTACTGGCTCTTTCTAAATTTCAGCCTCCTTTTCTAACATGAGAATAATAATATCTTTCTCTTAGGAACCGTTAATGCTTTAAATAAGTATCTGTCTTAGAACCTGGCATGTGGTAGGCAGTCAGTATGTGTTTACTATTCTCAAAGTAGCTCTATTTAAAATTTTTCCGCTATTGAGCACTATGATATATAACAAATGTTCAGAAGGAAAAATGTGCTCTCCCTAGCTAAGATTACATCTGACATTTGTTAGTCGGATAATTAAGAAATCAGTTGACAGTGTCCACTGAGTATCCCAGCCGTAGACCGCTGCAGGGTCACTTCATTCTGAAGTCACAGCTGAGATACAAGGCCTATTTGGCCCTTGGGATGTATGCATAGTAAGGTCTGTCTTACCGCTGTCACCACAAGCCCATGTACACATGAAGAGAACAACCTTTCCAGCTGTCAATCCCAAGCAACCAGAAATAGTTAATTAGCAGAAAAAATTACTAAAGCTAATGTGATCTCTTTTCTCGTTGCTTGTCTTATCTGCATGAATGCTTACAGCATAAGCCTCGGGACCTGCCTTAGTTATGCCGTATTTAACTTGGCCAACTGCGGGTGGCAGCCTGAACGGGAGCCTCCTGGGGCTGGCAGAGCCGCAAAAGAGGAGTGAGTTTCTTAGGCTCCGTGGAACCCTGGAAAGTTTACCTATTAGTCCCTGGCCACCAGCAGGAGCACTGCACACATTTTCCACCCTCCTCCTCCTTGCTTCTTTCTCCTCATACTGAGACCAAAGGAGGCGATGATTTAAAGGCCTGTGGATAGATAATGCTATCATTTTTGCAGCACTTTTTATAAAAGTCACAGCAAAGTATAATTTAGAGGTGAGACAATGGAGCTGTGTTACACAAGCAATAGAAAATGAAAGCCATGAAGAGAGGAGGAACAAGGATCGTTCAGTTTTTCCTTTTGAATTAGTCAGAGTATTGCTTCTCCATCATTCTATTTAGTTCTTACTTAGCTAATGTAAGTTAGGTATATAAAAATCAGAGGAAATTTTTGCAAGTGAAATAAGATTGCTTAACACATCTGTGTTTGTTTTCAGGAGGGTCTAAGGATGCTTATTTCAAGAGATCTCGATTGTACCAATACTATGTATGTCCAGTTTT
Organism: Heterocephalus glaber; assembly: GCF_053883595.1. Taxonomy (NCBI): domain Eukaryota; kingdom Metazoa; phylum Chordata; class Mammalia; order Rodentia; family Bathyergidae; genus Heterocephalus; species Heterocephalus glaber. The sequence goes on from NW_028258156.1 coordinate 25,263,013, forward strand.
CACTTCGATTTATAGCAAAAGGTAAGCTTTTCTGTGGGTATGAATTCACTGTTTCCCTTCAAGATAATTCTCCCGTGCATAATTCTCCCTCCACAAAGAAATCGCAGATGTAAGGGCCTACAAATGTTGTTATATGGAAGAGCTAACATGATTTGTATGCATAAATGTTCACAAATGTTTGTTTAATGTAAGGAGAAGATAACTATTGATTTTAAATGATTTCATAGAGCTGTAATAATCGTACTAATTCTGGGTTTTTTTCATTAAGTTTATTGGTACATTCTCTGGTAGTTAAACCTACCATCCTGTTCCTGAGTCCACCACTACTTTCAGACTATAAGAATTTTAAGTTTTTTAAATGTAAATATATGAAAATTTTGGATTTTGAATAGAGATTAACCTGAAAACCTGTTCTTTGTCATTCTGACCTTTCATATTTAACAAATGTCATGTGGATATAGTAAATTTTCAAGTAGCTTTTTGTTTGTACCCCAAGAGTTAACTATTTGACCCCCTTGTAAAATTGTGATTCCATGTATAATCAAAATGTTTTGAGAGCCAGAGATTTAGCTGAGTGGTTTTACCGCCTGCTCCACAAGTGCAAGGACCTGAGTTCGATCCCCGGTACCAAAAAAAAAAATGTTTTGAAATAATGTTTCCTCAGTATAAAAAGGTGTGTAGGCATATCTGAAAGAGAAAGGGACATATTATCATGTGCAAGTCCAAGATTTGATGTGTTTTTTTAGAAAATGTATATAAAAAGCCCAGCCTGTCCTTATTTTGAGTTACCGCAGAAGCATTTGGGCTGTAAAGTCTCTATGTAACTATGCACTGGCTCGTGCATCAATGTCTAAAGAATAGGCTAGGAATATAATCTCCCCACTTTTATCACATTTGTCTTATGCCTATATTATCTTCTTCATAGGTACCCCGGAAAGATCTCACTCTATTCTACTGCAGTTCTCCATCAATGGAGGAATCATTTGGCAACTGATGGATGAATTTTATTTCCCTCAAACGACTAACATACTTTTCACTAATGTTCCTTTGCCACCCAGTGCCCAAACCAACGCTACAAGATTCAGACTTTGGCAGCCTTATAATAATGGTAAAAATCACATGTTCTGTGATCAAAACTGCTAGTGGCATGTCAATGTGAAATTGCTAGGGTGTACAGAAAGGATTTGTCAACTGAGAGGCTGAGTCCATAGCACATACATTTTACATATTTCACTTTTGACCAGTTTCAGTACATGTTTAATTTATATATCTTTATCATCTCTTTATACTTGACTGGTAAGTTCTTTTAATGATACAAATATAATCCTAGCATAGAGCTAAGTTTGTTTTTTTTTTTAATAATCCAGCAGTGACCATTGGCTTTTCATCAGTTGTGACTACATTTTTGTTGAATTCATTCAGGAATACATAATTCTTCTGAGTTTGTCGCTTTATTAGTGAAATAGAACAACATTATAGCAAAATGCCATAGCAAAGTGAGAAGGACTTAGACCGAGGATACAGTGCCTTGTAAAATATGCTTGTCACACACACTTGCTGCAGTGGTAAATTAAAATGAATGTATAATTTAATTGCATTTTCAAATGGTTACAGAAATAATACAAATTTGTCATGTTTTCTTCCTATGTTTCTATTACCTGTTAATTATAAAGGACCAGATTTTTCCAAATTACGCATTTAAATCACATGCCTAAATAAGCATGCAGATTGCACATTAAACAGATTCTTTGTAGAGGTAACACAGAAATAGGTAAGCTAAATGTACTTCCACCTCTAAAATGTAACTATTTCTTCTTTTTTTTTTGGTATCGGGGATCGAACTTGGGTCTGAGCTAAATCCCCAACCTGTAACTGTCTCTTTTTAACTAGTAAGAAAAGAATAAAGTAATTTTAACTTATTGTGAAATAATGGATTTTTGCCTAAGTGGATTCATTTTCTCCACATGAATAGATAGATGGTAGACACAGATATAGACCATAATGTAATATGTATGAGACTATACAAGATAGATAGATAGCTTTCATCTGATCACCAAACGAAAGTCCAATAAAGAAATATAACCAGCCTCAAAATTGAGAGGACTGATGATGGGCTGGGGATTTAGCTCAGTGGCACTGTGCCTGCCTCACAAGCACAAGGTCCTGAGTTCGATTCCTGATACCAAAAAAAAAATTGAGAGGACTACCACCTTCATGTTGTGTTTGGAATGCTCACATGATTTTTGTTGTTGTTGTTGTTGTTGTATTCAACAACCATTTCCTATGAAAGAAAGCTACTTGAGTTAGAACTGTGATCAGATTAGAGAGATAGAGGTAGGAGATTTTATTTAAAGCATCAGGTTATTTCTACAGGCCCCTGCTTGTAGATCCTTCTTGCTATACTGTGAAAACTACTAAAAGTACGAATCACTGAGGAAGTAACCAGGGGAACTGTGGCATCCTCGCTTGGCATGGTCCTATCACCTTGCCCCATGTTCAGCCCAAGCAGTGCTTTGCAAAAGCAGCCTTACTTTTGTCCTTCATCTCCTCTGCTCCCCGACATCTTCCTTAAACCTCTGGCCTGAGTCACTGAGTCAAACCCTCGGACAGTCTAAAGAGCGATCTCACTAGTTTTCCATACATTCCCACGTCTTCCAGTAAACACAGGAGGTCTTGAAAAGCACCAAGAAAGGATTATATATTGAAGAGTATTGTTCTTCTCTGTTAAATAAGCAAAACAACTGAACACAGTTATGTATCAGAGGAGCGTTTTAATGGCCATAGTTCTTCAGCCTGACTGAAGCATGATGCTGAGAAGCCATGGGTTGATCCTGCAAAGTTATGAGTCTCCCCTTGAATAGAATAGTTAGGGTACTTGGGCTCTAAGTCCACCGACCGCTCCTCTCCACACATCAGATGCCTGACAGGTCCCTCCAAACCACCAAACCCGACTCAGCCCCGTAATGGGTGAATGCTGCCAGCCCTGGAGGGACAGCTCACTTTGACAAGCTGTTTGTCACAGCTTTCTGAAATTAGTGCAGTGGTTCTGTGTTGTGTCAATTAAATATGGTTGCAAGCTTAATTCTTTTCACCGTTGGATCACTGTGAATACACCGGTATATGACTTGTGGGTTTTGCCTAGAAGACATAGGTTTAAACTGTTGTTACTGAGTTTTTTCTATCCTTTACTGTCTTCCAATGAGCAAAAATATCCACCTGATTTTCATCCTGGGAAAAACTTTTTTTATCCCCAAAAAATGCTTTAGGTAAGAAAGAAGAAATATGGATTGTGGATGACTTCATTATTGATGGGAATAATTTGAACAACCCTGTGATGCTTCTGGACACATTTGACTTTGGGCCCAGAGAAGACAATTGGTTTTTCTACCCTGGTGGTAACATTGGCCTTTACTGCCCATACTCTTCAAAGGGGGCACCGTAAGTGTTTCAGTGAAAAGCCAAAAAGAAAATCACTGCTCTGTACACATCATGATGAATTTTTGCCTAAACCAATTCCTTGTTGTTTCGTTGAATAACAGTGAAGAAGATTCAGCCATGGTGTTTGTCTCCAATGAAGTTGGCGAACACTCCATTACCACGCGTGACCTAAGTGTGAATGAGAACACCATCATACAATTTGAGGTATTTGACTTTGCGCTAATAGAAAAACTTTAAACTGTGTCATGAACAAAAGCTAAGAAAGAAGAGGAAAATCTCAGGCAAGTTCATGCATCATGACTTCCCATTTTTTTTGCAAGGAAATAGGGGGTTTAGGTGTCATAATTTACTTTTATAACAGAACGAACTGTCACATTCATGTTTGTTTCTGAATTTTTGTACTTTATTTACTAGATAGGTTCTCCACCTACTATAATCAATTGAGCTAAACTATTTTAAACGTTATAAAAATGCAATTGGTCATTCTGGTGTTATTTTCACTGCTTTTATGTGAAACTTAAAAATTTTTTAGGACCCAGACCAATGCAACTGTGGTCTGTACCACTCCAGCACATTTATATAATATTATCATGCTGCTATGAATTTCACAGATAAAAATTTACACTGATTTTTATAATTTTAAATACACTTGCTTTGTATATTTTATTAACGTTCATGCTGTCCTTAGTGTTTGTCCAGAAAGCAAGTTAATAATTAACATAAAAATTTTTACATTTGCATATTCCAAACACTTGATAAAATCAGAGAAACCAAAGGTACGTGATGCCAGTTTCATAGCTGAGGCCTATACCAACCAGCATAGTTACTTAATATATTGTCCAGTTGCCTCAACACGATTTTGAATATTTGTTTTAGATTATCTGTCTGTATCATCCCCTAAATTAGAGTTTTTTCTTACAATCTCAAAAGTTAAAGATCAAATGATTCCCAGGGGGAAAATTATTATGTCTATTTTAAACTTTCTGTTATATTTTCTAATTTTATTTTATGCTTTAAATGCTTTTAAAAGGTAGGACCTTTGTCCTTTTGTAAGAGCTCTCTTGTCAAAAGAATTCGGGTAGAACAAATTGCCTGTAATTGAAAAGTTTATCAGATGCCAATAGTTTACTCAGAAGATAAAAGTTCACATGCATATATGCACACACATGCACACACACACACACACACACACTCCTACACACACTGCATATCACAGCCAATTGCTATGATAGCAAGAAAATGCTAATCCTCATTAGAACAGGGAAATTTTTCACAGGAAGAAGTACATGCATTTATTTAAATTTTAGTTTAGAGCACTTGAAAACATGGGGAAAAAGAATGAAATAATTATTTTCCTCATAGTTTGAAAGCTCTTTCCATAGAGATAGAGTATTTCAGGTTATCAGGGCAGGAGGGAGAGAAAAATGGGAGAAGTAGGTCAAAGGATTCATACAAATTTGTTCTTTGTAGGATGAATAAATCTAGAAATCTAACATACAACTCACGGTGTACATTATAGTTAAAAACATTGCACTACCAGTGGAACAGATTAGAAGATGCAGAAACAACGCCAGACACACTCAGCCATCTCATCTTCGACAAAGGAGCCAAACACCCTCACTGGAGGAAAGATAGCCTCTTTAATAAATGGTGCTCGAAAAATTGGGCTTCAACTTGCCAAAGATTAAAACTAGACCTATATCTCTCACCATGCACTAAACTAAAATCAAAATGGATTAAAGATCTAAATATTAAAATAGAAACTCTGAACCAGTTGGAACAGAGGTTAGGTAGAACTCTTGAAGACATCGGTGTAGGAAAAGATTTTATGAACAAAACCTCAGCTGCCCATGAACTAGCACAAACAATCAACAAATGGGATCTCTTCTTATTAAAAAGCTTCTGCACAGCAAGAGAAACCACCAACAGTGTGAAGAGACAACCCACAATGTGGGAAAAAATCTTCACCTGCTCTTCCTCAGACAAAGGTCTGCTATCTCGAATCTATAAAGAACTTAAAAAGATCAGACCTCCCAAATTTAAAGACCCAATCCGAAAATGGGCATCTGAAATGAACAGACATTTCTCAGATAAAGAAGTAGAAATAGCAAATAAATACATGAAAAAATGTTCAACATCACTGGTCATTCGAGGGATGCAAATGAAAACAACACTGAGATTCCACCTCACTCCAGAAAGAATGGCTGCTATCATGAAATCAACCAATAACAAATGCTGGCAGGGCTGTGGGGAAAGAGGAACCCTGCTCCACTGCTGGTGGGAGTGTAGACTGGTGCAAGCACTGTGGAAATCAGTATGGAGATACCTCAAAGAACTAGGACTGGAAGTCCCATTTGACCCCACTATTCCACTGCTGGGGATCTTCCCCAAAGAATTAAAAGAATCATACCACAGTGATATATGTGCACCCATGTTCATAGCAGCACAGTTTGTAATAGCTAAAACTTAGAAACAGCCCAAATGCCCATCAACTGGAGACTGGATAAAGAAAATGTGGTTTTTTTAGAAAATGGAGTACTACTCAGCCATAAAAAATGAGAAATTAGAGACATTTATAGCTAAGTGGATGCACATTGAGGCAATACTCTTAAGTGAAATAAATAGGACACACATGTGTAAATACCAAATAGTTTCTCTGGTGTGAGAAACTGAAAGTGTAAATAAGGACTAAAATGTATAATAGGTAATGTGAAATAGGAAGAAAAGGGGCAAAGGGGAAGGAAGTGGGAGGGCTAGGGGAAAGGATAGAAGGGAATGGGATTAATATGAGAAAATGGAAAAATAGGAACAAAATCTTTGTAAATAGGGAGGACTGGAGGGGTTGAAGGGTGGGCTGGGCAAGGGTGAAAAATAAGAACCAAGAGAGACTATGTAAAGGTGCAAATTTCCAATGATGAATGTCATTATCTTGTATACCTAAAATGTACCAATGATTAGAATGAATAATTGATAATGTAAAATAGGAAGAAAAGGTCCAAAGGGGTAGAGGTAGTAGGAGAGGCAGGGGAAAGGAAAGAAGGGAAAGGAAAAAATGCTGAGAAATGGAAAAGATGGAAATAAAGTCTTTGTAAATAGGGAAGGGTGGAGGGGGTGAAGGGAGGGCTAGGAATGGGGAAAAAATAAGAAGCAAGATGCATTATGTAAAGGTACAATTCCCAATGAGAAATGTAATTGTGTTGCATACCTACAAGGTACCAATAAAAGAATTTAATACAAAAAAAATTGCACTGTGTAATGGAAGTGTGCTAAGAGGGTAGATTTTAGGTGCCCTTACACACACACACACACACACACACACACACACAACAAGTGATGGACAGTTTAACTTGCTTAACTGTAGAGGTCATTTTCCTATGTATATTATATCAAAATAGCATTTTATTCACCCAAAATACATACAATTTTTTTGAAAGCCTTTCCTCATACCCAGGAAATAATGACATTGATTGTACTGTTTTGTTTTGATATTGAATATGTGTTGAAGATTCTTTGGGGATTGCTTGGAAGCTGTCATAAGAGAAATAGAAGGTATTCCTACCTAGTAGACTGGGGAAAGGATTATAGGGTTAGGGAAACAATCTTTTCATTACAGTTTGTTTGGTTTGGTTATGAAAATGGGCCAGAGGTAAAATTTGGAATTACTTCAGCCTTTGCCTTTCCCACTTCCTGGTTTATTATAAAATGAGGGGAAACAAAATTTTTATGAGGTCTTTTGATGTTCTTTATTTTAAAAAATTGTAACTTGATGCTATGACTCAGGCAAAACAGAATCTCGGGGTGTTAAATATTTCAGCAGGACAGCTCCCGGCCAGATGGACTCTGGGCAGTAATGACGTGGTGAATCTATTGGAGGCTGTGGCGCTGAGGTAATCTGGTCTTTTCTTCTTTTATCCCAAGGTCAATGTTGGATGCTCCACTGATAGCTCGTCTGCTGATCCAGTCAGACTGGAATTTTCAAGGGACTTTGGGGCCACCTGGCACCTGCTGCTCCCCCTCTGCTACCACAGCAGCGGGCACATCAGCTCCTTATGCTCCACCGAGCACCACCCGGGCAGCACCTACTACGCAGGGACCACGCAGGGCTGGCGGCGTGAGGTCGTGCACTTTGGGAAGCTGCATCTTTGCGGGTGAGGGCTGCCTGCCGGCTGCCAGTGCTTTTAGGTCTCGCTTGACAGTTTGTCCCTGAAGTCATCCTTGACTTGACCCTTTACCGGGATGTCCCGTCCACTTCTCTCTCAGTTCTCACTTGAGCAGAGCAATAGATATTTTAAACCTAGGACACAGAGCTGATAAAACTACTAATTTATAGTTTGAACGTATATTTAAGAGCACACTGTGGACCACAGAGTCCCAAGGTCATTACCCCGGGTCATTATCAGATCAAATAGGAAGCAACATAAATACAGTTTTTCCCAATGTCTTTCCCCCGCTGTGTCCACACCCCATACCATAAATACAGTTAAAATTTAGTGCATTCAAACATCCACCTGTGTTCCTAATGTAGGAGAGGGCATGCGTTGGGGATGGAACCCCCTCATCATAGCCCTGGTGCCTCATAAAAAGAAAAATCATTAGCACTTTTCCCATAGGCACTTCTACTTTTTCAACCCTTCTCGGCATTCTTGTTACATGTTCCTGACTCTTCTGTTGAAAAGCTATTTGGAGATAAAGGACTTCAATCCTAAAAGGAATGATATGAAGAGTATAGTTCAAAAAAAAAAGTAATATAAAACTTGAACAAAGAGATGAAGTCAACAAAGCAGCCTGCCTCAGAATTTCTGTCTTTTCTTTCAGAATAGGGAATTCATTCTTCAGAATATGTCAAAAAAAAAAAAAAAAAGAAAGAAAGTAGCAATATCATACTTTCAAGAAGGAAATAGTTTTATCTTCCTGATGTGAAACTGAACATAATTAGAAGTCTTAGGTCTTCGAGCAAAACAACTAACACTTAATACTTTCCAAAAGAGTGAAAGGGAATTTTCAAAAGTCTACATTCTCTTTGGACATAAATCATCTCATTGGCGTAATTTTCATAATTTGATTGTCACCGGCATAAATATTTTCTGTTGTCGACCACATCATTTACTAAGCCTTGCTGTTATTTCAGAACGTTATTCTAATTTAAAAATCCAGCTGTTTTTTTAAGATGTGCATCACTAAGAAGTGTCCTGGAGGCTCCTTAGGAATCATACCCAGAGAAGGCCAGGGGAGAATGTGGAGGACACAAGAGTAGGCAGAGCTGGTAACTCGGCCAGCAGGGCTGGAAAGATGTGATTGGCTGGGAGAATTCATCATAAACGAATCAGGCAAGGGCCCGGATGTAGCTCAGTGGTGCTGTGCCTGCCTGGCAAGTGCAAGGTCCTTAGTTCAATCCCCGGTACCACCAAAAAAAGAAAAGACTCAGACAAGAGTAGCTCAGGAAACACTTTCTATCCAAAATCAGTAGTGTAAAAAATCATATGTTCCAAGACATACAAAAATTCTTACAAAAAAAATGGAAGAATTTATTGGCAAGATCTGGGGAATTACACAGACTCCATTCACGAAATCCCATCTGAGGACCTCAGCAACAGGGGTTTGTGATCCTCATTTTTATGGTGCTGACATGAACATCACTCAGAAAACCACAGCCCTCATTATCTGGGGCTCTCGAATCCAAGAAATCTGGAGTCAGCTGTGGCCAGAAACCCAAGTGTAGCATCAGAAGCACGGCTTCCAGAAGACCATCCTGTGGGCAGGGAAGAGGGGCAAAGGCCTAGATACCAAGTCTCCAGGCACTGCTGGGTTCTGAACGTTCACTCCACAGTGCCTGTGTTGAAGTCCTGACCTCTAAGGTGGTGGCATTAGGGATGGTACTGAGGAGGTGACTAGGCCATGAGGGTCAAGCACTCATGAAAGGATTGCTTCCTTTAATAACGAAGCCCCAGAGGACTGCTGTGCCTCTTCCACCATGCGAGGACATAGGGAGAAGACACCATCTATGAACCACAGAGCAAGCCCTCACAAACACTGAAATAGCCTTCTGTTATTTATAAGCTGTCCAGTTTATGTTATTTTGTTATAGCAGCATAGACTGAGACACCTTTGACTAGAATGTCCCACCAGACTCCATCATGGTATTGCTGAAAAGCACTGGATTTTTCCTTTCATGGATCTCTGATTTCCTCAAATTGCCCTGTTAAGAATATTTAAATAGTAAACAACCTTAAAGAGAGGTTTTAGGCCACAATTTTAGATATTTTTACCAACTGAGACTTGCTTCAACAAGTTCCCACGTGGAAATAATTCTTTCAAAATGATGTGAAATAAAGTCACAGAGATCCACCAGTGAGAGGCACTGAGTGACAGTGTCCTCACTGGGACAGGGAGCAGTGTCATGGAGACAACATCACTTAGCATTTGGTGACACCCACTGTGCTGTGTTCACACATAAAACCTGGCAATATAATTTGGAAATTGGAGTGAGAGAAATGCAGACATCTATATTTCACCCACTGGTAAAAATTCACTTAATGAAACACAACTTTGTAGTAGTGCACAGAATTTAGACTGTCGTGTTATTTGTATTTTGTGTCATTTTCATTTCTATGAAAAGAAATTAAATGGGTTAAGAAGGCAGGCCCACTCCCAGAATGATATAAACCTACCTTTCAAACTGCCTCCAACCATTTCTCTGAAGGGAAGAATATGCCTTAATAGTGTTGTCTAGTCCTTGTTTCAGAAAAAGAATTAGCACTGTTCTTAAAACTCACACAGTCATGAATTGCTGGAAGGCAGAAGTTAAATTTTCTCCAACTCACTGAACCATTCCTTGGTTTGTATTCACCATGGCACATAATAATGGCACAAATGCAAGCTGCCAACAACATTGCAAAAATTCATGGTAAAATTACTCTTCCCTGTGACTTATTGGACACTAGATATACACACACAAGCATATTAAGTGTTTCACGTGTCAAATGGCCATTTGTCTTTTGTCTCCACGTATTGGAAATTCACATGCGAAACGTAAGTATTGAGCTTCCATCTAATTTTATTCACATCACCTTTGTGTCCTTTGGAATCTTTTTGTCTTTGAAACTTTCTTATTGTTTTAGCTTCATGCAGCTTCACAATGAGTCAACCCAAAACCCTGTTTAATGGAGGCAGTGTGGTGTGCTTGAAATGTTAAGTTTATTTTAAAAAGCAGACCCTTTGAACACCACTGCCTTGGGAGAACAGGTGCTGACAATTTACTGAGGAGGGTGGCAATGAGGGGTGTTTAAAATAAGACTTCAGCAGAAGGGAACCACAGTGAAACCAGACCCTGCAGCCTATTTATCATAGTGCTTGCAGTTTCTGTGTCAAGACAGGTGAACAATCATAACTATCCAACCAAGGGGGTTTATTTGTATTCAGAACATTTGAATAAATAAGAAGTTCAAAAAAGTTTATGCAGGCTTTTGTTCAAAGAAAAACTCCAGCCATTTCCCTCAGCTTAGCAGTCTGAAAGTTCAGAAGGTAAGAAGTGCTTCTTGCCAAGAACTAAACTCTGACAAGTATTTGAAAATAAAGTTTAATTATGAACTGGTGTTTGGGGGCCAACCTAAATTAGCGTAGTTGGAGTCTTGATATAAACAATAAAATAAAGGTTAAAATTCTGTGTGAGAACTTGATTCCACCTGCTTTACTATCTACTACACTTTAGGAACATTGCCCTCTCACCATCCATTCCCCAACCCTAGTGTTTCACTTCTAGTTTCTGTTTCTCGAATAAAACACTATCTAAAATTTAGTTTCTATGATAACTGGAAACTGGGCAGATCCACAGTGCACGAAAATAAGTGCATATGCCATCTCTACAACCTTCCCCTGCTAAAATAAAACCCTCTTCTTCAAACTGAGTTTTATGTATGATAAAATGCATTCAACTATTTGTAGATTGCTACCTAAATGTGTAGATTATTTCAAGGGAGGTAAATTTATTAGTAGTAATAAGACAATTCACTTTCTTATATTTGAATTTTTTTAATTTAGGAATGAAAGACTACAAAGAAATCTCATTTCTCACTGTTTTTCTTAAAAATTTCCTGAGCACTTATTCCAGTGTATGAGACACTACACTGGGTACCGTAAAAGGAAACATGGGCACTGGCCAGTGTCACTACCAATAAAGGAAATAGGCACACTTTTAAATACTCCAACTGTGACAACTGTGATGGAAAAATTCATCAAGATTATGGAAGGCAGAGTGAGAGAGAGAAATTAAGGGAAAATTTAAAAGAAAATAAATTAAAAACAATTCTACTACCATTGTACCCAAAGAATTGAAAACAAATATTTAAGCAAATACTCGTACTATATCTGAGTATTCACAGCAGTACTATTCACATTACCCAAAAGGTAGAAATATCCAAATGCTCATCAACTGATGAATGATTAAAGTTGTTATATTCATATGATGGAATATTATTCATTCATAAAAAAGAATGAAATTCTGATAAGTGCTACAGCGTGAATGAACCTTGAACACATTATGCTAACTGAATGAAGCCAGACACAAAGGTTACATAGTGTATGGCTTCACTTATCTAAAAAGGTGAATCCATAGAGACAGAAAGTAGATTGGTAGTTGCATGGAGCGGGGTGCAGGGTGGGGGGATAAATGAGAAATGACTGCTGAATAGATATGGGCTTTCCTTTTAAGGTGATAAAAAATGTCTTGGAACTAGAGAAGGTAGACAACTCAGTGAATATGTAAGTGCCATCAAACTGTACATTTTAAATGACTAATGGTTAATTTTATGTTAAGTGAATTTTACCACATTTTTAAAGAAAGATTCATTATGTCAAGTGTAGATAGTAGATAAGGGTAGAGAAATCTCCATCAGTGGAGTCAACTGAAAGGTGGAAAGGTTAGGTGTAGAAGGGCTTATAGGAAGCAGGAAGCTCATTGGTAAAATACTACCAACTGAAGAAGGAAGTTTTATTCCTGAAATGGCAAATAATTCCTATTCCTGAGTGTGGTGTACAGATAGTAACTGTGCACTGTTTACTGTTCTGAAAGTACCTGTTGATTGGCTTTTGAAGGACTTGTTCCTCTTTTCCAGATCTGTGCGTTTCAGGTGGTACCAGGGCTTTTACCCTGCTGGCTCTCAGCCTGTGACATGGGCCATTGACAACGTCTACATTGGCCCCCAGTGTGAAGAGATGTGTAACGGGCATGGAAGCTGCATCAATGGAACCAAGTGTATTTGTGATCCTGGCTACTCAGGGCCGACCTGCAAAATAAGCACGAAAAACCCAGACTTTCTCAAGGATGATTTTGAAGGTAACCTTTTCTTATAAACTCTGTGTAGCTTTGTGAAAGAACTTATCCAGTAAACACAATTTGTGACAGAGAAATGATCAAGTTCTACTCTAATATTAAATATCATTACAATTGTACACACCCATGAATTCATTCAGTTCAGAATGTTGATAAGGCTGCCTTTCTGAAACATGGTCAGTAAGAGAAAATAAGACCTTAACTGAGAAAAATCTACAGCTTTTTTGACCATTTTTATATCACAAGTAAAGCCTGATTAATGATAATTTTCAAAAATATCCCTAGAGTGCTAATTTTCTTATGTGGAAGAAACAAGTCTTCAGAAATCTTAGGTTCCTGTCATTGCTTTTCCACCAACTCATTAAATAGCCTCTCTCCTCCCTTTCTGTACCTTAGTTTTACCCTTAGATTCCAACATCATTATATGTGAAGATAATGTTACAATGTAGAAAAATGCACATGATATAATGATTGGAAAAAAAGTATTTAAATTGTAGATCCACTGTGTTCAAACTGTGAATCATATGAGAAAGTCACGTATAATAGCTACCCATATTATACCTGATAAAACTTTTTCCTTGTTTTTCCCAAGTTTTCTATAAAACTGTACTTATGGTTTTATAATACATTTTAAAACTAGATCTAGGCACAGACATGCAATGAAACATTATTCTGCCACAAAAAGTCATGGAATGCTGACAATATGCTATCGTATAGATGAACGTTGAAAAATTATGCTAAGTGAAGGAAGCCAGCCACAAATGCCACATACTCTATATTCCATTTATATGAAATATCAAAAATATACAAATTCATAGAGGCAGGAACAAGATTAGTGGTTGCCAGGGCTTGGGTGTGAGTGAGGAAGACAAGAAAGGATTGATTGTGTAAAGGATTTTGGGGGGGGGTGATAAAAAGCTTGATGTTGTTAGTGGTGACAGTTGTACAACATTGTGAGTGCACCAGAGGCCACTAAGTCCTTCACTTTGAAATGGTTAATATGATAAACTTTATGTTTTGTGTATTTTACCAAAATGAAAAAAATTAAGTCTTTTTTTTTCTTTTTTGGCACGGGGGATCAAACTCAGGACCTTGTGCTTACAAGGCAGATGCGGTGCCACTGAGCTAAATCCCCAGCCTGAAAAAAATTAAATCTAAGATGAATATCTGAATAGATTTGAGAGCTAGCTTTGAAAGACACTATTTAATAAGAACTATTAAATTCTGTCTATAAAACACTGTTTTAAAAATATTTTGTTATCCCTGCCTGATACTATCCTCACATTAAAAAGAACCCAGTGAAAAGTCTGGTGGAAATAAATAAGAAAAGACCCCTCCTTTTTACCATGAGGACCCTTTAGATCACACTAGCCAAAGCTAAATAATTCATACAAGCTAATATGTTCAGGAGGCCTTGTATCCTAAAATAAGCTTTAATACTTGTGACTTTGTATTTTAAAACTACGCGATGTATTTACCATATTTCTTTTAAAAATATAACATGGCAATACTTGAGGTCATTGGTAACCCCCATTTTCCACTGTTCAGGTCAACTAGAGTCTGATAGATTCTTATTAATGAGTGGAGGAAAGCCATCCCGGAAGTGTGGAATCCTCTCCAGTGGAAACAACCTCTTTTTCAACGAAGAAGGCTTACGCATGCTGATGACCCAAGACCTGGACTTGTCACATGCCAGGTAATGGTTGAAAAGCCACACTGTACAGTTGTAGATGTAATCAAATCTGAAAGAAGCAGCAAGATCTCAAGGATGAGCCCTCTGTTAAAGATGCTGGACTTCTCTCTGGTCACAGCCTCCATTAAGACACCATTCTGGTCATCTCCAGTCCCAAACTGAGAGACTTGTTCAATGGCCACATCAGAAATGAAACATAGCAGAACAGACAAAGCAAATACGGATTACTGTATAAGCCTGAAACTGGGAAATGACAATGTTTAATGAATTTCAGTAAAATAATATTGCATGTCCTTTATCCACCTTCTACACTACACTTTCTTTAGTACTTGGACTTTGTAGAAATTATGTACATTTGTCACACCATGCTTAGTAAAAAGCTTAGTTGAAATGCAATACGTCCTCAAATTATTCAGGATTAATTTTACCTCCATTAGCAATTTTAGTTAAGAACATTGGGAGTGCAGCCTTCTTCTCGCATCTTATCAGTGATTCACTCTCATGTTCTAAGAAGTCATTTTCCAAATCGAGGAAAGTCACTCAGAAACAAACACATTAAACTATCTCAAAGGGTTATGTCCTGTCAGGATGTGTAGCCCTTGATCATCTGATGAGCCAAAACTTAACAGGGAAAATAAAACAGACAATATGTATAAAATGGAACCCTGACCTATTTTTGCAACTGAACAAAGAAATCATGCCTTGAGTTTTTGAAATATTTCAGAGTATCTTAAAATATATCTTAGCATATTTATCTCCTTTCTCCTGATTTTTTATTAATGGATTATACATTTTATACTTCATGCAAAATAGAGTTCTATGAAATAATTTTATACTTATAGGAAGCAAGATTGGATCTTTATCCCATTTTAATGTATATATACTTTAATTTGATATTATTTATTTCAGATTTTTACTAGCAGCTGAGTTCCCTAATTTAGAAGTTACTAGATTTTTCCAAATAAATACTTTTGATACGGTTTTTCTTAACTACTAATAATCTGATAGTTATATTATCCTTAAATTAACATAAACATTTTCCCAATATAAGGAGACAACAAAGTAAAAGTTTCTCTCTGTAAATAATTATTGTTCTCAAAAATATAAACATCATGAAGCACGAGCATTATATGTTTTCATTAATCCAATGTTAAACGCTCCCTTATATAGCTCATCTCTGTTGCATGCTGTGTGGGATTTGCATATATTGACCTGATAATGCTCCGTGTAAGATCCTGATTTTTTTCAGGGTCATAGAACTAAAGAGATTGGGGATGGGAGAAACTATGAGGAATTAATGGCCTTATATTTATTACTGATAACATTTATTATAAGTCCCATTATATTTTCTGTGTTGAGCATGCAGACATTATTCAGTATGTGTGTTGGGCTCCGTGTGAAATTTATTCTGCATTACCAGCTAGCACAGTGGCCAGAGCAGGCATCAACGGCGTGCCTGCCAAAGATAACATGTGAACTGGTTTTCATTGGCACTCCAGCTGCTTGCTGCCACTCTGTCCACCTCCCTGCCAGCTAGGAAAGCTGCCACTGGCGGCTTGCCACAGCTCCCGGTGGCCAGCATCATCCATCCCCAGACACAGCAACAGTGGGAGGCTGGCACGGCCCACTGCCACCAACAACCCACACTCTTGCTTCCCTGCCCCTGGCACAAAAGACAGAAAAGAGGCCCAGGCTTGACATACCTCTTCCAAAAGATGCCTGGCCTTTGCAAAGATCGGCTGCAACGGCTGAATTTAAATGTGTGTCCTAAAGCAGTGACACAGACTTGTAAACTGTGGGTGAAACTGGAGAGTGGATGATTTTGCTGATAATGTGGCCTAATCTGCATCCTTCTGGTTTCAGTGCAAAGGCTAAGATCCAGCTTATCTTGAGTAGGTAGTCATGCATGCTCCCAACTTGAAGCGCCTCTTGATCTCTCCCATCATCTTCAAAGTAGCCAGAAGGTGCACTGAACATTCACTTTCCTCAGACTTCTCTGAGGAGAGATTGGAGACACAAATATGGGCACAGAATTGCCATTTTTCACACTTCACATTTAATTAACTCCGTTTCCCATTAAAAGGGAAAATCGGGCTTTGAAGCGATTGCTTTGGACATTCATTAAATCATCATATTCATCAAAGCCATTCATTCACCGTATTACCCTGGGTGCTTGTCGTTTGTTAGCAGTGTGGATTTCTCATTGAATTGAAAGTCTACAGTAAACTTTACTTATGTCAGATTTGTGCAGTTCTTCCTGAGACTGGGATGTGGTAAAGGTGTACCAGACCCCAGGAGCCAGCCCGTGCTCCTGCAATATTCGCTCAATGGCGGCCTCTCCTGGAGTCTCCTTCAAGAGTTCCTTTTCAGCAACTCCAGCAACGTGGGCAGGTACATTGCCCTGGAGATACCCTTGAAAGCCCATTCTGGCTCTACTCGCCTGCGTTGGTGGCAGCCATCTGAAAACGGCCACTTCTACAGCCCCTGGGTCATCGACCAGGTCAGTCTTTTCAGGGTCCATCTTTTTCCTTTTGTCACTTGAGCTGGATGTGGCCTTAGAGAGTGTTTAGCCCAACCCCCTGCTCAGTAGAGGAAGGCCAGAATGGAGAGTTAGGTGGCTTAGCCAGGGGCGCACAGCTAGATTAGATGCAGCATTTGGATTCCTTTCACTCTCTATTCCCTCAGTTGCCTAAGCTATAAAAATAAATGACACAACAGAAGGCCTAGGTCCTGCTCGTAGAGGATCTGCCATATGGATAGAGAGACTTTATCAAGCGTGATGCGAGGTTATAATTTTCTGAAAAGGAAAATGTGCAAATTAGTATTGGTGCCACGTGCAGTCATTCTCAAATCCTCTTTCCTAGCCTTTGAAGAAAAAAATAAATAAATCTCCCCAACATCTTTATGGATTGCTCTAAAGAATCTTCATGCATAATAAAACATATATCAAATAGAACTCAAAGATCCTGCTCGCAAACAGTGGAGCCCTTGCAAAGAATTGGAACTGAAATGCCTCAGGGTATAACTGTCCTTAAAAAGGAAATTTACACGGAAAATAATCACGTGTAAGCCAAATTTTGCTTTTCCAGCTTGGGTACATGTAGCTTCCAAAGGCACAATTTGGCCCATGAAGGCTGTGAATGGTTTTGCCAGTCCTTTGATTTGTTTTCTGTAGCTTCTTGCCAGATGGGCAAGCGGACCACATTAGACAAGAGCATTCTGAAAGGCCCCGTAACATTATGCTAACTGTGTAGTGCCATACTGAGCAGGCTGACATATAAAAACAAACAAACAAAGATTGAACTTTCCCATATCTTAAAACCAAGTAGAAAATTTGGGTTTTTTTTAAAAATACATTTCAGATTCTTATTGGAGGAAATATTTCTGGAAATACAGTCCTGGAAGATGATTTCACAGCTCTAGACAGCAGGAAATGGCTGCTCCACCCAGGAGGCACCAAGATGCCCGTGTGTGGCTCTACCGGAGATGCCCTGGTCTTCATCGAAAAGGCCAGCACCCGCTATGTGGTCACCACAGACATCGCCGTTAATGAGGACTCCTTCCTGCAGATAGACTTCGCAGCCTCCTGCTCCGTCACAGACTCCTGCTACGGTAAGGATTCCGTGTCCAGGGGACAGGCATGTGAAGGACACCTGTGCCTCTGTCCCAGGACTGTTCAGAGCCTCTAAGCCCATAAGATACACTAGAACATCTTGAGTTCTAGAAATATTCTAAAAATATTGACATTTTCTTGAAAACATTGGGTATAAATAAAGTATATTCTTGAAGATACTGTGTGTAATTGGGTTTTAGACTTTTACTTTTCAAAACATCAGAATTATTTTCTAAGCCTATGAACCTGAACACTCTTATAAAGTAATAACTTAAATAATAATTTGCAAATCCAGTTTTGTTTTAGTATCAGACTTGCGGAATAAGGGATGCACCTTGGTATTTTTCCACTCAAGGACTCTCATTGTGCGGAAAATGGCACAAATGAGATTAATACATATACCTGCATACTTACGGATTTTACACCATAGATTTGAATGATTCCCATTATTGTTCCTTTCCATAGCTCCAGAAATAGTGAAATTTTGTTGTTCCTACTTGCCTTACATTTTTCACCATTGTGAATTATCCTGGACCACCCTCATTTTGATCAATTTGTATGTCCTAGGCTGAGTTTGGTGTGTGTGTGTGTGTGTGTGTGTGTGTGTGTGTGCACCTACTTCCATGCATACGATACACACAAGGCTATCTCAGGAGAAATGAAAAGTGGCATCACTGTACATTTGGACCCTTTCTCTGAATTTACAGACCTATCAAGACTCTTAGGGTCTCCTAGTTTTCACCATCCTATATTATGCTCCTTCTTAGAGTCTCAAACTAAGATGTTTATAAAGTCTTGTTCTGTTTTAGAATCTGGGAGGCTGAAATTTGAGGAAACTGGTTATTTCCAAGTTTCGACAGAATCCAGATTTTTTTGTATTTCCATTATTTTTAACTTGATGGACATACCTTACGAGGAATCCCAGAAGCACTCTTTCTACCTCAGACACAGTCAGTCAACTCTAGACTAATCAGTGAAGGTGGAACTTGGAAAGAAGAAGATGGACAAGTAGATGGTGCACACTCTATCCTTAACCGGCACATTTTACACCTCACAAAACCGCATCCGGCAAGGAATTAATCCAGTGTTCTGTGGAGTGGTACTGGTACAAAATGTAATGAGACTTCAAAGGTGAGAGAGAAGCGGCCAGTGGTTGGCCAGCCCCAGGAGTTAGAGAACATTTCACAAAGTGGCTAAGTCTCAAGTGGACCTTAATGGTTGGAGTGGATTTTGAGGGTGGGTGGAGAAGGGGGAACACCCAAACCGGACTGACAGCATAAGAGAAGATGCAGTAAAGAACATTCTCCCGGCCCTTGGGGAAGCTGCAAACCGACCAGCCCAAAAAGGCGATATTTACACCTAACAAAGGAGAATGTTGATCTCGAAAAGAGAAAGAGATTTTAAATCCCTTGACTCCTTTACCCTCTTGAACATAGGAAGTCAGTGAGAGCAAGAGAAGCGAATCATCGCTGGATCAGCCAGAAGCAGCAGCTGCACCGAAGTTCTGTCTTCAGAGCAAGCCCAGTCCTGCGTTTCCGACCACTGACTAGAGCCACCTTGTGAGTCAGGTCCAAAGGAAGAATTAAATGAAAAAGAGAGATGGCTAAGTAGAGTTGGCAACAGATCATGAAGGACCGGAAGGGGCAGAGAGAGATGCGCAACAAGGTCATGACTAGGAGGTTACAAGTGCAGAGGGGTTACGTGGTTAGGGAATTCATTTAGCTCAGGAGCCAATTAAGTCACTATAGTAGGAAAAAATATTCGTAAATGAGCCACAGTTTGGTCTCTACGGGCAAGGATGAGACTCACACTATGTGTCATGAAAAGAAATGGAATGGAGAAAACTGATACAAGATGATGCAGACAG